>NW_008804548.1:824875-837848 GCF_000145635.1 Gaeumannomyces tritici R3-111a-1 | reverse complement strand
ACTGTCCCCCCCCCCCCCCCCCCCCCTCCTATCACCCGACAGCCCCCAGCTGCTCGAACCTACTGGAGTGGTGCGACACTAGCAGCTCCTCCGGGTGTGACCAGGCGAGACGGGGCCCGAGAACCCATCCCCCAATCCGATCCGTTGCCCCGCGCCAGCTCGGGCGGAACAAAACGCCCAGCCTCCTCGTCGCTGTCGCCCGTCCGCCTCCCACCATTGGGCTGCGTGAGAGGAAACCGAAAACTGATCGCCGACAGATCCCGGCGGCTGCCGCCTGTCCATGTCTCTTCCTTTCTTCCTTTCTCACCCCCACCGACGACGAGGCGGGGCATGTTTGGCTGATGACTGTGTGATCCATTGTTTCAATATCCCGCCATTGCCTGCCGACGCGCCAAGTACCTATTTACTCCCTGTGCCCCTTGAAGTGCACCTATCCCGAATTCCCAGATGCCCCAAAATTCGTCAATATTGCCAGTGGCGATCACCCGCCTTAGTGGACGGGTTCGTGATGCGGCTTGGCCCTGCTAGGCAGCGCACCTCCGCCCGTTGCAGCGTCGGACCTTAGCCGCCATCACAGCCGCGGGCAGCCGAAGATGTGAAGCCGGGCTCGGCAGGCCTTGCCTACTGCGACCTGCGCCCCCCCGCGCCGGCTGCCATCGATGGCTGCAGCTGCCCAAGGTACTAGCTACTATAACCTGCTCGTGCCAGATTATTGGGCGTGGAGGAGGTGGTATCGACTTTCTGCAAGCCCTTCCCCAGAGGTTGGTGCTGTGCGTTGGCGGCCTGTCGCTCCTTCTCCAGGCGCTCCAATTGCGGACAGCGACCCCTCCAAAACCAGCACACCATCCATTCCGCCTGCATCGCCTGCCACGGCGCACAAAGTATTCACACCCCTCCCCAGGCCGTGGCAGACCCTTGCCGATCCAGCAAGACCCATAGGGTATACGATCTGTTCTCTGGGGCACGACAGGCTGTAGTGCGGCACTGGCGGGTAGGCTGATGCACATCCCGCCACAAAGGACGGTGGTATGCCTCACCCTGTGTGCGCCGATTGAGCCTGAAATCAATCCCTACCCAAGTAAGCCCTGCAGCTGCAAATGCAGAAGCAATACCGACCCGGGAACCAATGCCCGATGTCCCTGGCTTGGTCTATGCTAGCTCAGCTAAAACCTGCACATCGTCCTTCAACATTGATCTCCCCAGAACAACCCCCAAGGTCCCGGAAAGACCCGGTAGCAGCATCCGGCTCGGCCAATTCGAGATGGCGGCCTACACCCCTCTCAAAGTCTGGGTTCTGTCGACACCGGCCGTACTCGGATACCAAGGCGGCCAAACCCGGCTGGATTGTGCGGCCGCGTTACGATTTTACCTCCACTCGTGCCAAGCCGTGCACGAGGTTCCTGTTACTCCTTGTTGACACATCGAAGCTGCACAGCCAAGCCCACGCGCGTTACCTCGACCTAAGCACGGCGGCAGGTGGCCGACCGACAGGAGTCGTTACTTACCGAGCTACAGGTCCCTCGTCAAGTTCTCTATCATACAGATCCGCACGTCATCCTTCACACTTTGTCATAGCTTATATTCTTGCCATGTCTTGGAGGGAACAGCAGTCAGTCCCTTGCCCAGGCGGCAACAGGCCGACGAACCGCAGGGCAGCGTACTATCTGGTTGCAGCGGCAGTAGCATTGTCCTTTTGGATTGGGCACCGGGCTGCCCATGCGGCCCAAACGCTGTGAATCTCGCTGTCGCTGAATTTGATTGCTTACTTTTATACACATCATATACCTGCCCAAAGACTAATAATGCCGTGCCAGGTGCCTGCTTTCTCGTTCCGCCGAGTGGCAAAGTTTTGCCCAACGCAACCTTTACTAATATATTGACACCCACACATTCCCATCTCGTAGCCGTCAAGGACGGCATTGGCTCAGCCATTCATTCCCCATCGTGGGCACTGATGGCACTTGTGATGCGTCACATACGTGGCTGGTGGCTGCTTCCTCACTGTTGCTGATGGCAGACGCTTTGGAGGTCCCTGATTCACCAAACCTTCTGAAAAAAAAAACAAGGACGGAAAAAGGCGGGACATCAGCTCACTTCATGTTGTCTTACCCTTGCCAAGGTCTATGGCTTTCGCCAAGCATTCTAGAAGACCCGATCTCCCGGTCCATCTCGTTTAGCCGGCCTGGGGCTCTTCAGCCGCAGTCGGGCCTGCCTTTCGAAAGGGACTAACAGGACTTGCCGCCGCTGCGTCAAACCAAAAGGGGTACCCGCTCGTCGGCGAGGATGCTGCTAGGTCAGCGCTACGTTGTGTCTTTGGGTTTTGCAGAATTTTCCTTCCATGCGGCCGCCAAAAGGGGAAGGCAGCTAGAGTGGCTGACGGCTGGATGGCTATCATACCGCACTCTGCGGGCTAGGTTGCCCAAATTTGGACAAGACATTTGGTTGGTATTGTTCTCGTTGCACAAAAACCACGTCTTGACGGCACATCAGCTTCTATGCCCAAGAAGGATACGGTAAAGTCGAGGCAACGGGTCATTACTGATAACTTCTCGTCATCAGCCCGTCTCCTCCAGGGTGTGCTATTGCGTCTGGCTCAGGGTCGTGGCGGGGGATCATCCCACGCCACCAGCCGATATGGGCAAGGCTCCGATTCTATTACCTCTTTATTTCCGCGCAGGGGTCGAATTCTGCCCCTGCCCAGCCCGCTAGCAAGCATTTTCGCATTTTGGTGTGGTGATGCACAGCAGCGTGTGTGCATGCCATGCCTATGGGCTAGCAGCTGCCTGTCTGCCTGCCGACCGCCGCACTTCCCATCCCGCGCGCATCCCAGCCACCACCACCACCCTTGCAGGTGTCCCCCCACGCTGAGCATATCGTCATGGGAATCTGGACGGTATACCATCACACTATCAGCGAAAAAAGGGTTGCACCTCACCGTCCACAGACCGCGCATCCCTGCGGGGCGGGGAGCGTTCCTGTTGTGGGGGATCCTCGCTGGCGCGCTTCGATTCGATTTTAGGGGGTATACGTGACGGGGAGGACGCAAGGACGGGGTTTTGATTTCTGTGTCGCTTGGGGGCGGCAAGGCGCCCGTGTGTGACAAGATCATATTTGCCCACCTCTCTTTGCTTTTTTCAGTCTCTCTCTCTCTCTTCTGTCGCCCTGTTGAACGCTCAGGTTCACCAATGCAAGCATCATTTCCCTCTGGCTCACGATCATCGGTGGCACGACATACAGTCGTGGGGGTGGGGAGCTTCGCCGCCCTTCATTTCATCCCTTTCCCATATCCGCCCACGACCCGCATCCGACGACCCGCGCGTAGGCGTGATGGCCGCTGCAGACTCGAGCGGTGGCCTTTGGGGGTGACTTGCTTGTGAGGCCCAATATGTTCAAGTGGACGCGCGGCAGGGGCTGCTGATGTGCTCGAGTTTACGGAGAACCAAGAAAGCAGAAGTGCCCCCGTTCTCATCTGCGAGGAAGGCTGATACGGGTGTGGGTGTAGGTGTGTGCGCTCGAGCTTTGGCTCTGTGTCACCAAGATGTGTTCTTTAGCTCGCTGTTTTTGTGTCCACCCACCCATCCCTGGATGGCCACTACCACTACAGGCCTCGGCTTGCCCTCCTTTGATCACCGATGTGATTGCCCTGGTCATGGCAAACCACGGAGAAAGAGCGCCAGCGCGCATCTCCCAGCGTGTTGCGTACCTAAAATAGAACCAAGACTGCGAACTTGCTTTTTTTTTCTTTCTCCTCTTGCTTAGCTCTCTGCTCTACCCACCTGACAGTGCCCCTCTCCGCCACCGAGCCCGACTGTCGCCATGCCCGGAGATGCGCGCTATGCTCACTTCTGAGCTGGGGAATGGGTATCACCTTTGGAAGAGGCGCCGGACCTATGACCGTCCTCCAACCTCATTCCTGGGGACGCTAGGCCCCCGCATGGCAGGTGGCGGCCCGGAAACGAAACGGAGATTGTGATCTGACAATGTGAGGGTGGGTGGATGGACGCCAGACAGCCTATACACACAAGCGGGCGCAGGTGGACGACCAGTTTCCGAACCGTCTAGGCCAAAGCCATTGATGATGGCGACGACGAGGCCTGCGGCCAAGTGGTCCATGTGATCCGTAAAGGCCACCACCTACCGCCACGAGCTGAACCTCGACGCACTCCCAGCCTGTGAATGGATAATGGGCTTCCGTGGGGTGTCAGCTTCAGAGCCCTAGGATAGCGGAGAGGCTGCCGAGACGAAACGAGTCTCCCACCCTCTTGTTTTTTTTAGTGGCGTTAGGAGGAAGCCGGTTAGAAGTAGAAGGCGGGAGGAGAAGGAGCGGATTATCATGGATGTGGGGGATAAGTGGGTGTCTCCAGTCTACTTCTCTATCATCACCGGTCGTAATCTAGCCTGCTGCCCCCGCTTGAAGGTTCCTCATCGCGCTTCTAGCGGAAGATAGGCAATGGGATGGAGGTGTCGGAAATCCATGGCATTGTCAATGCTCCTCCACACCCGTCCCAATCACCACTTTTCAGTCGAGGTGTATATTCGGCTCGACTTATACCCTCCTTTGCAAGAGGACACGGCGGTCTCTAGTAAGTCCCAGCTAACGAGTCCGTCCCATCGCACAGGCGAGCGATCGCCAAGATTGGGGCCGAGATTCACCACTTGTTCGGTTTACCTAAAAGGGTGACAGATGCTACAACCACTGGTATTCCTGTTCGGACGAGCCACGGCTGAGCAAGATACCCTGTCCATGCTCGAGCAAATTATAGCCAGTAGTGCCGGCATCATGGCTGCTGCAAAGGGAGGTGCCTCGCGGGAAATACACCAGTTGAGATCGACGTTGGTTGATAGCCGCCTGACTCCACAGTGCAGTGCTCCACTGTTTGGGTCGGGTGGGTCCCAACCGAGAGCGCGGTTCGTGCTGTCGCGAACAGCCGAGGTGTTGTCAATCCATGGATGTCATGTCATGCTGTTTGGTCAGGAAGCTCCGTCAATCTCGACCACGCCCTTTGACGTTGCCCATTGCCAAAGTCAAAAGTCCAATCATCGCCAAAACGGCGCAAGCCATCCGAGGAGACAGCAAAGTTGAAGCAACGCAGGCCGTTGACACGTCATCCTATCCCACCTGCACGCAAGCCCCCATCGACGCGTCCGGACACGCCGTAGTGGAGGGTCGCCTGCAGGACAGACTAGGCCGAGCCCTTCTCCGCGGCAGACCTCATCTCGCGCTGGAGACATCCGACCAGAGAGCCTGGAACGCTCCGGCCGCCACGGGTGCTTCGGCGAGCGCCTACGTCCGTAATCCTGCTGCTGTCAGCCGCTTGAAACTGCAATGTCGGACCCGTCCAGGTAGGTCATGTCATGTTGCCGAGGCTGGACCACTGTTGGGGTCGCCATTGGCTGACTGGCTCCCTAGGCCGGTAAATATCGTCTTTGTGGGCGCTGGCGCCGTGGGCTGCTTCTACGCCTCGAGGCTGCATCACGTATGTGTGTTCCTGCTCCCGTTAGATCCCAGACTCTGTCAATCGTAGCTCACAATCACCGCCGCACCTCCCGAAGCCGGACCACAACGTCAATGTCTCACTTACCGCACGGTCCAATTATGCCGTGCTGGCCCGCTCGGGCGTGAAGATGCTCACGCACTCGTTTGGCGACTACACCTTTGTGCCTGCCGCCGTCTATCCCTCCGTCACGGCGGCCTCGACCAAGTCGCCGTCCCCCGCAGCATCTACGGCGTCACCGCCGCCTGCCGAGGGCTGGGACTATGTCATCGTGACGACCAAGGCGCTGCCGGATCGCGTGGACGACGCCGCCACCATCGCGCCGCTCGTGACCGAGGGTAAGACCTGCATTGTGCTGATCCAGAATGGTGTCGGCGTCGAAGATCCGTATCGCGTCCGCTTCCCGTCCAACCCCATCATCAGCGCCGTGACCGTCGTCAGCGCAGCCCTGGTGGACCCGGGCACGGTGCGCCAGCACCGGTGGACGAGGCTCTACCTGGGCCCCTACGTCAACTCGGCCGCCTCGTCGTCGTCCTCCTCCTCCTCGGGCGGCGGGGAGCCCGCGGCGGCGGCCAAGCTCGACGCCGCGTCGCTCGAGTCGCGCGGGTCGGCCTGCGTGCGCGAGCTGGCCGACTGGTGGACGCGGCTGGGCCGGATCCGGGACGTCGAGTCCTTCGCGGGCGACGAGACGGGCCTGCAGGTGGTGCGGTGGCACAAGCTCGTCATCAACGCCGCCTTCAACCCCTCGGCCGTGCTGAGCGGCGGGCGCGGCAACGCCGACAGCGCCCTCGACCCGGAGCTGCGCCGCCACCTGCGCGGCGTCATGGACGAGATCTTCGCCGCCGCCCCGGCCGTGCTCGGCCGCCCCTTCCCGCCCGAGCTCGCGACGCCCGACAAGATCCTGACCAGCAACGAGCGCAACAAGGGCTCCAAGCCCAGCATGCTGCTCGACTGGGAGGCCGGCCGGCCGCTCGAGCTCGAGGTCATCGTCGGGAACCCCGTGCGCATCGCCCGCGCCAAGGGTATCGAGATGCCGCGGCTGCAGAGCGTCTACGCGCTGCTGCGGAGCATGCAGGAGCTTAGGGACCAGGAGCGGGAGCGGGAAGCGCAAAAGAAGAAGGTGAACGGCGGCCTGTGGGCGGGCAAACTGTAAGAAGCGCCCCAGAGTGAATCTAGCTAGATATGTATATAAGGAATTGTGTTGGCATGTTTATCGCCTGCTAAAGAATTTATTTATTTACCTGCTTCTTTTTATATTTATATTTCCGGTTGGTATATGTGCGGTCGGCACGTTTCGAACTACATTCCCCGGTTTAAACACGCCGTTTTGCATACAACACGAAGCGTACTTTTCAAAGCATAACAAACCGGCAAACTAAAAAGCAAAAAAATAAAAAGCTTGCTGCCGCTTCGGGGCGACAGCTACGAAACTCCCACTTGTGATGTTTTCTTCGATCCCATACCGGGGATCGAACCATCAACCCAAGCGGCTATTGCAGCGGAGTACAGGTAGGGTCCCGGTGTTGACTCGACCCATCCTCATAACCGCTACACCAACTTGGCGTCTCCGGTTCGATGTCTACCATGACCTGGGCCACGGGCTATAAGCCTTGGGCCCCAGGGAAGGCAGGTGCGAAGGAGTCGGGTGCTGCCACAGTCGGCGCGTAGAAAACGCCGCGCTGCCACCTGTGAAAGTATCCACACAGAAAAGCACCAAGCAGTTTTAAATATCTGGTCACAGCAAAGTGACAGCAAACTGAGACAGGGCACGGGTATGGCTGGCTTTAGTTGAAATAACAAATCAAATTTCTGCTGTTTCTCGGAGCAGCTCCCAGGCACGTACGCCATCCAAAGAGAATGCAACCAAACCTGTTTCACCAAACGCTATGCTAAAATAAATCCCAGAAAACGCTAAAAAGAACGCCATGCTACCAGCCCATCCAAAACAGAAAGCAAACCCGTAACGCTGTACAACCTGGAAAGGATTCCGAAAACAGCTAGCCGGGCACCCATAAGATCACGAGGGAAGCGGAGGGGGAGAAGAGGAGGGAGAAGAGAAGAAGGCGGCAGAAGGGAAAAAAAAGAAGATACAACCAGCTCAGGCCAAGATGGCGGCCACGACGGCGCGCCGCACGACCTGCGCCTGCCTCTCGTCGAGGTACCCGGCCGCGGCAGCCTCGAGCATGTCGGCGATCTCGGCGTCAGAGGGGGCATCGGAGCGCTTCTGCGGCTGCTGTTGGTTGGTGAACATGTCAACCCAGGGAGGCTGTGTTGATGACGTTGGTGATCGTGTCGACCTTGCCAGGCCCGCCGGGCTGCTGGTTGTTGTTGGGCTTGCCGGGTCTGCCCCGATTCGGCTCGCGCCTCTCGACCTCGGCGTCGACGGAGCGCTTAGCCGGCGGCGGCTGCTGCTGCTGGTTGACGAGCTGCGCCCAAGGCAGGGTCGTGTCGAGAACGATGGTGATCTTATCCAGCCTGCCCGGCCCGCCGGGGGGCCGGTTTCCGCCATTATTCTTCCTGGGGTTCCGCTGCTCGATGGCCGCGTCGCCGTCGGACCGGCCCGCCACCTTGGGGAAAGGCCTGATATTGGGCATGCCCACCGGCCACGGTCCCCTGAAGCCCGGCCTCAGGATGTGGGGATAGGGGTGCGCGGGCTGTTTGGGGTCCCACTGTTCGATGGTGGTGCCTTCGCCCGCTGCTCGATGGCCGCGCCCGCATCGAGCCCTGCGATGGAGGACCCGGCCGGGTACGCCAGGGTAGGCAGAGCGACAGAGATGAGGAAAGCCGCGAAAGTCCCGTACTTCGTTGTGTCGGCTGTGTCTGCGTGTTGGGTTTCAGTGGTTGCGGGAGTGTTATTGTTTGGAGGGTTGGATGTGGTATCAAGAGTGTTTTGATGGTGGAGAGGATGGCGTTGTTTGTGGACGATGGAGATGGATATCAGAAAGTCGATTTCGCGGTCGGTTCGCCCTCCACTTATACCACCATCGCTGAGTACCTGACAGTAAGCCCTGAGATGTGCCGCCATCACCATGATGTTAGTCGTGGCACTCGAGTGCTGTGCTCGTCCAGGCAGAAGCTAAAGATGCTGCGACGACCGCGCCGAGCTGCACGCCTGGTCCATGCAGTACGACCTAGCACTAGCACCGGCGCCGCACGCCGCCATGAATCCGCAGCACACAAATCCTTCCCACGCTAAGTAAGGCAACACCACACATCACTCAAAGCTCGGAAAGATCCAAGGACTCACTTCAGGTCACAAAATTCTTGACGCCAGACCCGTGCACAGGGTATGTACCTGCAGTCTTTAGCAATGCGAGAAAGACCGCCAAGATCTCGGATCGCCGCCAATCCTAACTATTCTCTATTTTACTCGCCCGCGTATCACCAGGCGCGTCCGATGCCACATCCAGAGCTTTGTCATCCTACGCGCTGAGGGAGACCGAATATGGCAAATACATGAGGGTACGCGTTTTGTGTCAGCTAATGGCAAAGTCGGGTTTTACCCGTCTGCACCGGGGCGAACTTCGATTCCGGATAGCAGACTACTCAAGCTTGTCCGGGCCAATTATGGGAAGGAAGATCCGGGCTAACAAGGTTCCGAGGGCGAGTAGGCCGTTGGGTGGAGAAACCAGCCGGCTTGGAATGAACAGCATGAATAAAAAAGAAAAGCGATCTAGAAATGATATTGCTACAAACCTCGGTGCAGTAAAAAGGACATGATGAGGATTTCGTGACCGAGAATAAAACTCATCCAAACGTATCTAGCAGAGACGCTTGGAGGGACGACAGGGTTTGAAGCCACCGTTTTAGCATATTTGTTAATAAAAAAACAAAGCGTGGAGTAGGCTAAGTAGTAACCAGCCAAAATGATTGAGGCTGATGATGCTGCAAGGTACCCATACCGATACAAGGAAGGAACGTAACTGGAGATTAAAACGAAGTAAATCACAGTCTCAAGTTTAATTAAAACGGAAATGCTACGAGAAAGCGAAAGGATGCGTCTTAACTCTCTGATGTAAGGATTTTGCTACCCCAGGGAAGACAAGCCGTACAAGAAGGAGGAGGTATGTTTCGACAAAGCCGATAAGAAATTGAAAGCCAAGGTAGACCTGCGAAGGGCGATTGGAATCTAGGCGAGACTGGGAGGCAGAAAGTGCTGTCAGGTAGGTTACGGTGGAAAATCACGCAGGGTTCACCACCATTTGCCAATGTAGGCCGATATGGGCGGAGGGTCGTTTTCCGATCCACAGGGCAGGGAAATAAAGCCAGTGATGAGGATGGCGAGGCCGGTGAGAAGTTGCAGATTACTAATGTCTACGATGCACTATAATACGAGTTGCACAACCACTCATCAGGTAGCCGCAGTATGTAGGATGGCGATGCGCAGAGGTAGATGAAACCTCACCTTGACAAAGCCCTCCCCGGCAGCATGCCATGGAGCCTTGTTGCGTCTGACCCAGCCGAGAAACAAGGAGTCGACCAGGTTCGGTCGCAAACATTCTGCAGCATCTTCCTCTCCTTGCAGCCCAGGCTGGTCGTGGCAAGGTTGGGCGCCGCCTCACTGCTGGCATTGGCGGCGAAGGGATCCGTAGTCAGGTCGAATGCGACGAGATGGCTGGCGATCAAGAGAGCCACGGCCAGTTAGGCCGTTCCAAGAAACGCGATAAGCACCTGGAAGTGAATTTGCATCCAGGTTAGCTACCGCAGAAAGAGGAAAGCTTGAAGAAAACGAAAGAAGTGAGGGTGCGCCCACCCCCTTGCCAGATATGTCGCTGTAGGGCTGTGGTAATATGCTGCAGGAGGGGTTTGCCTCTAGTCCGCCGCAGCACTCCGACGGGGCCATTTTTCGGTGAGATATACAAAGCAGGGCAAAGGGTTGCCAGTTGACAAGGAAGGAAGTGATGTTGGCGACGAACACCGATATGGGCGGGCAGCGTTTTAAGGTCGCGAAGATGGGCGACATCAGCGGAAGTTGGACATAATTGAGCAACATTGGGGCGGGTCGACATAAGGAGGAAACGGATCAATTTGTAAAAAGCCCTGCAGGTCCACGCGCGCATGTCTGACGTCTTCCTGAATTGTTGAGGACGCAAACGCTGGTATAAAATCCTCTGAGACGTGAGCATAGTGCACGATCACCAGGAGCATGGCCCTGAAGAAGCCCCCGCCATCTCGTAACCCCAGCCCTGTGGCGGTCAGGACCGCTGTGGTAGCCTGCGCTTATTGGCGTGGGCATTCCTGACGTGCAGGCGCGGTGGCGGGTGCTGCCGCCAATGGTATGAGGAGGAACCGCATACCTTGCCGATCGGGATACGCAGCACGCCTCAAGCCGCTGTCAAAGCCCCCTTCCGCAGCGGCTGCCTTGTCGGCGACGTCAGCCGGATGCTGATCCGGACACCAGGAGTGGGCAGGGTGTCCCTGCGGCGCTCTGGCGGATTGTTGGCTGTTACGGTTGCGCATACGGCCGTCGATGCTCCGACGCGCCGGCGTCCAGCGCGGCGTACGGGCCGAACCCCGGATAGAGGCTGCCTCCCGAGACAATTTCTTCGGACTGATTACTATACTGAACCTTGCTGCCGGTGTTGAGTTTGGATCTGCGGCTCGGCAGATGGTGATTAGTGAACAGCTCTGCGGGGAGGAATGACAAATGTGCACGCCATTTATAATCGCACGGCAGCTCGAACATCGTAAAACGGAGCGGAACCTTCTGAGGCTCTTTCACAGGATGCTGTACAGAGGAGCTATCGGGCAGTTGGCATCACGCCATTGTACTCGGATATGAAGCGTACTTGTCGTTGTAACAGTCGTGTATATAACACCTGCCAGCCGGCGTCTTTGCCATTGTTCGTTCGGTTTCTCTGCTTCTTCCCCATGCACTCACCACCCTTCTAAGGTATCCAAAAACATCAAATCTCACCAGTATGAAGACAATCCTCGTCGTCGGCGCCACTGGAGCCCAGGGCGCCAGCATTGTCCAGCACCTCGCCGGGACGAACCAGTACAGCGTCCTCGCCCTGACGCGCAGCGCGTCCTCGCCCCAGGCGGCCGGGCTGGCGGCGGTCCCGAACGTGGAGCTGGTCGTCGGTAACGTGGCCAGCGGGTACGACGAAGACGCGTTCGCGTCGGCGGCGGCACGGTCCGACTTTGTGCTGGTCAACACGGACGGGTTTGCCTTGGGCGAGAAAGCCGAGGTGTTTTGGGGGATCCGCCTCTTCGAGCTCGCATCCCGGGCCGGCGTCAAGCACTTTATCTACAGCGGGCTCGACAACGTCGGCAGGGAGTCCAACTATGACGCCCGCTTCGACGTCGGGCACTATGCTGGCAAGGCGAGGGTGCAAGGTTGGTGTCTGGCCTCTCTCTCTCTCTCTGACACGTACGCACTGCTACTAACACTTCGAGGGAGCAAGACTGGATCCACGCGCAACAGGATTCCAAGATGCGCTGGACCATTATCCGCTCCGGCCCGTACCTTGACCAGCTCAGTTCCATCAACCGCCCCGTCGCCGGCAAAGACGGCGTCATGGTCTTCCACTTCCCACTCGGCGACGGCGCCGTGCCCTTCATCAACCTGGACGACTTTGGCAAGTACGTGCACTGGGCGCTCGCGCACCCGGAAGAGTCGAACCGCCTCGACTTCGGCATCGCGACGGAGCACGTGGGCGGTCGCGACGTCGCAGCCGCCTTCACGGCCGCCACCGGCAGGCCGGCCCGATACGTCGACCTGCCCGTCGAGGACTGGCACCGCGAGGTGTGGAGCTACCTGCCGCGGGGGCGGGACACCAAGGTCGGGTTCGGCAGCACGGCGGACGGGGGCGCGCTGCGGCAGACGTACGGGGAGAATTTCACGAACTGGTGGAACCTGTACCGGGCCAGCGGCGGCAACGTGGGCCTAATCAGGCGGGACTACGAGTTCCTGGACCGCATCGTGCCGGACAGGGCCAAGAGCGTGGTCGAGTGGATGCGGTTGACGGGGTATACGGGGGAAAGGAAGGAGGTACTTAAGATGATGTCTGACCAGCTGAGAAGCCCGAGGGCAGAGTAGGGGCGCGGCACTCTCTGGAGGCTTTACTAGAGAATATTGCGAGCTTGTAGGAGAAAGACGTTGGCGTGAGGAAAGGTGTGGAGGGTAATTTGAGCACCAAAAGGGGTTAAATTGCTTTGAGAAACGCTAAACTGCGCATTAGCGGCACTGTCGCCGCCACCCTCTGCGGCGCCTTCTCTTGGTTGTGTCTAAATTAGGCACAAGGGGTACAACAATGGCGTTACGTTGTATCTGATGGAAAGGAGAGAACATGGGTGCGACCATCCAGTGAGATCTTACTAGCAGATCTGTTAGGCGAGCTGTCGCGACGATACTGGCACATACGACCATACCCACTGGAATATACGGGATCCCGTCCGCTCTCCCCTAGTCAAACCAGTGAGGGCCGAACTAGTACTCAGGTGGGTGACCACTGGGGAATCCTCGGTGTTGTATG
>NW_008804548.1:820193-824656 GCF_000145635.1 Gaeumannomyces tritici R3-111a-1 | reverse complement strand
TTGGGTCGATATTATAGGCATGACTTTATTTCTCGTGCTACTCTTGGCTCCCCAATTCATGGGTATCTATCTCTGACTTGTAGCTGGATTCCTTCTGGTCTGCTGGATCTGGTATATTGGCGGCCTGCTCTTGTCGGAGCAATCACCAGAGCACGAGTCATGTGGACACACGGCAGCGGGAGCTACCTTCCGGGAAAAGAAGAAGCGTGGTAAGTGGCTGAGCGCCGCAGCTCGCTGAAGGGCTCGGCTGATACAGGTCGTGGGGGCTGGAAAGCTCGAGCGGACGGCACTTGGCCCTGCTGCTGTTTGTGGCCCTGCTGCCATTGGGGGTGGGCCGAGCCGCCATCCCAGTCACCAGGCATAGAAGTGCCCCTATAGGCGTTGTTCCCTACCCTCCTCCTGAGAGACGAGGAGCGGATCGGAGGTCCGAGCGGCTCTCCAGCAGGGGCTTGGGAGCCCCAACGCCCGGCCATCATCCAGGGCGGCGGGGGGACCACGACCCCGGATGGCCTCACCGGCTCGGGCTGGGCGAACAGTGGCGGTGGTGCCGGAAAGCGCTGCGGCTGCGGCTGTCTGCTTCCGCTGGCTCGGGCCTGCTGCTCGTCCCCATTGTCCGCGGGGGCGGCGGCGAAGAAGGTCCGCAGGTTGCCCTCGCTCGCGGTGCCGCGGCGCGCGCCGAAGCTGGTGTGCCTGAGGCCCCTGCGGGCCGACTGGAGGCCCATGACATCGTCCGAGGCATCGCCGCTGTCGTCGACCCACCGGGGCTGCCGCTGCCGTTGCTGCGCTTGCGTGTGTTCGGCGGGAGGGCGGCGGAGCGGGAGGTTGTCGTGGCTGCGTGGGGTGTGGTTGAGCATCTTTTGCATCAATATCTTGGGTCCGTTGTCAAGTGACCTGACGGTGCTGTTATCGGCGAGGAATGGACTGAAGCCCGAGCTGCTCCGGGGATAGAGCGCGGCAGTGTGGTCATATCCAAAAGGCGAGATCGACCACCGTCGCTGCTGTCGCTGCTGGCGTCCTGTGTGGAAACCCAATATCCTGCTGTCAAAGACGGGCGCCTCTGGCGTTCTCAAGGCGTCACCAGTGGGCCCAGGTCCGTAACTATAGCCCATACCGGCATTATTTCCACCATCCCACCTGTCAAACTCTAAAGCGCAGAACCAACGGGGCATGAGGCGCTCCGCCAGAGGATGCAGAAGAAGCGCGCAGGAGCACAAGAGGGCCACGGAGAGCTCGGCCATCATCAGGGCGGCGCGGTCCGCGTTGACCCAGGTGAAGTTGACGCCGAGGTCCACGTAGCGGATGCGGACGAATTGGAGGATGACGACGCTGGCATGCTTTGTCAGAGGCTTTTACGAAACCAAGGGTACAGGCAGGACCATGTATCGGATCACCAACGTACAAGAGACCGAGAGCGTAGACGATAGCAACAACGACGGCCTCGGGCCGGCCCACGGACATGGTGTGCAGGAACAGGGCGGGCAGCAGCAGGATGAAGAGGGCGCCGATGGCGTCGATGCCCACAAAGAAGTATCGATATGGCTGCTCCGGGATGCAGCGGGCGTCGACGGCCGTGTCCCAGAAGCCCTCGAGCGGGACGCAAGCGAATAGGTTGACGATAAACTCTGCAAAGCTGGTGACGCCGATGAAAGCCGACGTAACTAGGAACCAGCGATTCTGGCCCCAAGTGCTGGCCAGAAGCTTCTGGTATCGGAAGAGGAACGTCACCTTGGCCGTAAACAGGCCAAGGTAGTAGAATACGGTCGCGACATAGTACGCCTGGGAATCGTCGGTTAGACTCTTGGCTCGTGTCCCTGGCGAGAAGTCAAAGTGCCTGCCCACATACCCTCAGGTACAGCCGCAGCTCATCCTTGGTCAGGGTCCAGGCATGTCTGCCGAGCCCAGAGCCGATCACTCGAAGAGCGCAGCCAGTCAGCCAGAGCTGGAGACCAGATATACATCTGAGCGGCGGGACCGCCAGCTACACTTACTGAAGCACATGGCGATCCCAGTGGCCACTATGGACAGGAAAAGCGCAACGGCGAAGTAGTCGTCGATCCACAGCCGGGTCCTCCCGCACCGCCTGGCGGCGAGGCGGAGCACCAGCGCCGCGGTGGACAGCGCTACAAAGAACGCAACGGCCCCTAGGGGCACCGACTGTTTCGTAGGAGGGAGGGCGGGGATCTCGGTCGCCATTTGCCGGGTTGTATTGTCCAATTCTCAAGTCAGGTCACGATTATTTCTTTGCTTGACGAGCAAGGCATCCTGCGGCGACTTTGCCGACTTCTCATCTTGGGCCTGCGGATCGGACGACAGCTACGGTTTTTAACTACGGGAAGGGCAGCCGGATCTCTTCTTTCGCCGACCGTCCAGAATGCCTACTGCCACGTTTTCCCCTGCTCGGTTCGGCGCATGCAGAGACGGGACGGGAACAAGAGGCGAGGGGGTGGTGGCAGTACCGAGAACAAAAAAGTCTTGGACGGGACGAGAGGTGAAGAAGAGACGGCATTGATCAACCGAACCAACCACCACGCGGGCCCGCACCCCAATGAGGAAGCACCAACAATACTAAAGCCCGGAGGGCCGCAGAACGGCCCGACATGGGTGGGAGAATCCAGATGGATGCCGCGTCGAGCGTCGCAGTGCACCAGAGGAATACGTCAATGCGCCACGGTACGAACACCTGGGGTTTTTGTTTTTTGTCCGGTAGCGCTTTGATGGATGGCAGGACGGGTGGATGGCTAGGAGGAGCAGGTGGGCAGGTATCAGGTGGACGGCGTGATGGTCGCGGCCCGCGTGAGGGGCAAGGCGGGCTGAGCGTCGCGCCATCCATGATTGCAGTGTTGGGGGGTCTGGGCTGCAGGAGGAATGCACGCTGGAGGTTGAGAACAAGCACAGATCTGCCTGGACTTGGAAGCCCTGTGGTTGGGGAGTTGCATGCGGACATGCAGGGTTTTGCCTGATGGAGGGCTGCCGTCATCCGAAAGAGGGGTCGACATTTGATGTTGAGATGGTGGGAGGGGGTGGAACCAGATGAGGGAGGGTGGGAAAATCTGGGGGAACCACGATCGATTCAGTACTAAAGAAAACATGGTCCATCGGGCAGAAAGCAAAACAACCGCGCCAGCCTGCAACAGAGTGAAGAAGACAAAAAACGTTGTGGCTTGCTCCATTTGGGAATGACCTAGCCTCTGGCGCACACGACCTTGTGACGCCCTATCGGGGCGGATCTGAGATCGTCAGAGATACGTTTGTGTGCAAACCCCGGACAAGAGCAGCCACCTTTTTACCGACAGTCCGGGCGCAGGATACATACTACGGCTCAAGAGAAGGAAAGCGCCAGAGCCTGTTCCTCCCCTCTGTCGGTTTCTGTTTCTTCCTTTCTTCGCTTGGCTCTGCGATGCCGATGCAAGCGCCGTCGCTCGGCCCCACGAGCTAGACGGAGACGGTGCTAGCCAGACGCAGCGTCGGACCAGAAGAACAAGAACAAAAAAAACCCGACCACGAAACAAGAGCATGTTCGGTGGCCCAAGATACACTCAAGCGTCGAGCTAAGCAACCGCTTCGCCGTGCTTTGCCGAACTCTGTTGGCTTCGTTCTGAGGGAGCCCGCGGGCCGGGGCTAGTGACGTCTTGGCGGTGCTGGTGAGGTTTAAAAAGAGGGCGCAGGTACCTTTCATGTCCCCAGGGATGGTGCCCTAAAAAAAAGAAGACGCACCCCGGATTTTTATCCCAGGGCTTGGACGGATGCTATGAGCTTGCTCTTTTATCGACAGTATCTTTAATTTTTGCCTATCTCCCACATCCCCGAGAAAACAACAAACGCTCCCTATCGATGTGGCAGTCAAGGTTGGTGCCAGCCGCGGCTGGAGGCGGTGGGCCGCCGCCTCGCGATACAATCGATTGGCACCGCTTCCTAGTGTCGGCCACCCTCGTCCTCTTCCGCATCTGGCTTTTCCCCATAGTTTACCTCCTCGAGCGGAGACGCAGAAGCAGGCGGGCCCCGGGTCGACGGTCTACGAGACGGAGTATAATAAGACGCATGATACGGTTCATATTACGACGCATCATCAACCTCATCCTCCAGGGCCTCTGGGGACTCCGGCCGGCGACAAGCGAAAGCAGCAACGGGTCGGGCGGGCACATCATAACTCCACAATCTACAGCCGCCGCGGCCATCGCTAGTGCTGCCACTGACGATGTCCCGGTCCCCGAAGACGCGTGGGTGACAGCGCATAACACCAACGTCCTCAACAGCCCCCTATACCACATACCCGAGGAGGTGCTACTGCAGATCACAGAGTCGCTCGACACCCCGGCCCTCTACTGCTTCCGCCAGAGCTGCCGGCGCGGGCTGCGCCTCGTCGCCCCGGACGTCGTGACCGCTAACGCGCCGGCGCCGTGGGAGGTCGAGACGAGCTGCGGCAGGGCCAGCGGCGGCGGTGGCGGCGGCGGCGGCATCCGCGG
>NW_008804548.1:806695-820144 GCF_000145635.1 Gaeumannomyces tritici R3-111a-1 | reverse complement strand
CGGAACTTTGTGACGGCGCGCGATCTGATCGGGCAGGCGCTGCGGCGCGACCTGCTCTGCGCGTCCTGCCGCGACGTGCGGACCGGCTGGGAGCGGCCGCTGGCCGTGGTCAACGCCGTCCGCCGCGGCGTGCGCTGCGATGGCTGTAGCCAGGCGGACCGCAGGGAGCGCCACCACCCGGCGCTGCTCTTCTCGGCGCGGATGCGCGCCGGTGCCGGGCGCACTCCGGCCGAGGGCCGCCTGTGCCGCGGCCGCGAGGGCCGGATCCGGCTGTGCGCGCACGTCACCATCGGGTGGGACCAGGTCGAGGGAGCGGCCAAGTCGGCGGCCAAGGAGCAGCGGCGCGGGGACCGGCGGGTTACGTTGCGGTGCATGCACAAGTCGCACGACTTCGGCGGGCGCGTCGCCGAGGACGAGCTGGAGAGCAAAGACGGCAAGGACGAGTGGAGCAGCAAGAAGGGCTGGGAGAGTAGGGCCGAGTACCAGCGGCGGCGATTGAGGATGCTTCGGGAAGACACCTCGCGCGTGTGGGGGCACTACCCAGAGGTGGTCGTCGAGCCGCCGCCGAGAGGGAGCGCGTTCGGGAGGAAGCCTGACCCGGCGGCGCGCGAGGAGAAGGACGCGGTGGCGAGCGTGCTCGTGCGGCGCATGTCGGCGCCCTTCTACTTCAGGACCCGGCCGGCCAGCGTCGAGGAGCTGCTGCGGATGATGAGGAGGTCGGGCATGCACGAGACCATCGCGACGTGCCCGCACATCACCTTCGACGACGTGGTCCGGCGCTCCTTCGACCCAAACGTGTGCGCGTGTGTGGGCCGCGGCAGGGTGCAGGTGCACCACCAGCACGAGGAGCCCGACGCCAGGTGCTGCATGTGCCACCATATCCAGACGCGCGGCAAGGAGTCCATCTTCTGCGACACCATAGACCCATACGTCATCCCCTGGGGCCCCGACCTGTCCGACGACGAGGCCGCCGCCACGAGGCCGTGGCACCACCAGCGTCCCAGTCGCGCGAGACACCGGCCGACGCGGCACGGGACGTCGTGCAACGAGTGCCTGACCGAGTACTGGTGGATGTCCAACCCGAGCCTCTCGCGCATCGTGCGCCTGATCAGCACGACGCCCGACTGGGGCGTCGACGGGCCGCTGGACCCGCGCTGGCTGCGGCTCGTCGACGCAAACTGCCACGGCGACGGCGATAGTGACCACGGCGGCGAAGGACAGGACGCCGAGGCGCAGGACCCACTCACGCGCAACCTGCTATGGTGCCCCAGCGCGGGCAGCAACAGCGGGCGGCAGTGCGCGGTGGCGCGGCGCGGGCAGGCGTGGGGCCACGGCCTGGAGCGGGCGCGGCACGGCGTCTTCGAGCTGGGCAACGTCTACCTCAACACGGGCGCCATCGGTACCTTCCTGGCGACGCTGGTGTACGGCGGCGACAGGTGGGAGCCGGCGGCGGCTAGGAACCGTCGCAGGGGCGGCGTCGGGTTCCTGTCGCAGGAGATGATCCTGGGCGCCGTCTAAGCCAGCTTGGCTGACTGGCGGCAAAGGAGGCCGCGTCGACAGCAAGAAGGGAATGCTTACAAGGGGGGCGCCAACCACGGCCGGAAATGAGTTGGCGAGCACCGCCTCATTGCTTACGGGGAAAGCTGCAGGCGGCCTAGCGCTACGCCGCACCCAGATTACGGTCCATGCTCACCTATCAGCTTGTGCTTCAGGGACTGAACCTAATCTCATTGCCAGGCATCAAAGATCCCTTTACATGGAGCTCACCCGATAGAATGAGGAAAGCGCAATGTGCCACGCAGGTGGATCAGGTGGCTGTATTGGATGGTCTTGGAAGGCGCGGGGGACATTCGCGCTGGCAAGAGTCAGGCAGTGTTCCAATCCCCCACCAAGATTCTCGGCCTCAATTGATGCTGATGGATTTTAGTCTGTGCACAGTGTATCGAACCCCGTTGGAAAATACGTCCATATCAATGATAAATCTCCTCGAGAGCATGCCGTGCTGTCAGTCTTGTCATGCGCGGTACTTCATATTGGAAACTCCCTAATAGGCACAGCCCTCAAGTATGCGCTGTACGTGCTGTTTGTGCAACCAATTTCCACTGCTTCGGTCGACTACCGGCTGGAAATACGAGCAATCCGACGACGCAAATGTTCAAAACAAAGCGCGATAAATGCCCGTCTTAGGTAGGCCCGATGGTCGGGGTTCAGGTTTCCTCCGAACCCCGTCGACCATGCCAGCTTGCGCTAACCGGATCCTGGTAGGCCTATCGTGACCCCGGCCTCCCGCACAAACGCCCCGTTTTCGGCGCGGCGCCCAGAAACGAGCAGTGTCTGCTCGAGTCTCTTCGGAAGACGAATCAGAATAGAAGCTTGCTTACTGCTGCCACCAAGACACCTGTCTTGGCCTTCTCGCCCCAAACCCGCTCCTCGACGACTCTCAATGCCGTGGCCGCTGCAGCGAGCGCCCTGCTCAGCCTCAATCGCTGCACCAGCCCGTCTGCTCGCTCACCAGACTGCTCCCCTGCCTCGCTAGCGTTGAGGATCATGGAGTAATCAACCGGCATTGTTTGATCCTACTGCGTCGCCTGCTGTCGCGGCTTGCGTCTAGGGCTGATATTTGTTTGGCCTGCCCCCCCATCGTGTTGGCGCTCGCGTTGGCCCTTGTGCTGCGACTTTTTTTCCACTTTAATTTTGCACTTTGGAACGAACGCGTCAGCATCCCTTTTTGGGCGAGATTCAGCCGCAGACCAGGACCCTTTTTCTTCTGCATATTTCCCTCTCTGGGTGGCTCTGGGGATGGTTTCTGGGACACATGTCTAGACTGAGATAACCCGCCAACAAACAACACAAGATATCGCCGTCCTTCGGCTGCCGTATCAGGTCTGCCGGGAATCCCCACCGGTCATCTGATAGATCCGACCTGGTCCTCAGAATCATCCACCGTCCCTCCGCACCGATCAACGATCCAGTTCGACTGACCGGGCGCGCGCGTTGAAGACGCCCGTCGCACCGCTGCTTTAGCGGCAGACCCGACCAGCCGCAGCCATGGCCTTCATCCGCCAGACGTTGACTCTATTCAAAAAGAATTTGCTGTGAGTCCATTGTTCTAATCTCCCCCCCTATCCGATCACCGCCGCAGGCGCTAATCGACGTGGCAGTATCATCTTTTTGCGACATCCACTAGCAACAATTCTTCGGGCCTTTATCTTGCCCATCATCATCACCACTTTCCTCACGTTTGCTCAGGTAAGTTAATTTCTGGTAGCGTCCTTGGCAGCATCGCAAGCTGACCCCGATCGAAATTTAGCGGTTGTTTGTCCCCCCAGCCAAGAATGGCATCACCAGCCCGCGGGCCATCAGGGGCTTTGCCGATGCCCTTGACCTAGGCTCCCGCACAGGCAGGTCCACTGTTGCTTTTGTCGATTCGGGCTTCCGTGATGGCGAGATCTCGCGTGTCATCGCCAATCTGACGAGCCAGGTCGAGAGTGCCGGAAAGACGGTCAAACGTCTGTCTAACGAGGACGACCTTGGCACCGCCTGTCGCTCCAACCTCTACGCCGTCTCTAGCTGCTATGGCGCCGTCGTCTTCCGCAGCTCGCCCTCGGAAGGCCGCGGCGGGTTCTGGAACTACACTATCCGTCTCGACGGCAGCATCGGCAGTGGCACTAGGTACGACGTCGATAAGGACGACAACGACGCCCAGGTCTTTATTCTGCCTTTCCAGCGTGCTGTCGACGCCGTCATCACTGGCCTCAACGCGAGTTCGAACCAGGGCTCCCTGCCGTCCAAGGTCGATGAGTACTTCTTCACCAAGCTCACAAACGAGGAACGCAACGAGCAAATCCGCATCAACTACCAGTCCGCCGTAACCAACTTCATGGGCGTGGCCTTCATCGCCGGCATGGTCGGCATCGCCTACCACCTCACGGGCTTTATGGCCACCGAGCGCGAGATTGGGATGTCCACGCTGATTGAGTCCATGATGGCCAGCAGACACCCTTGGCTCTCACAGGCAGCCCGTCTGTTCTCGTACCACGCCGCCTTCTCGCTCATTTACGCCCCAGGATGGATCATCGGCTGCATCATCATCCGTGCTGGCGTCTTCCCTCACACCAGCGCCCTCCTGTTTGTTTTCTACCACCTCACCGCTGGCTTCGCCTTGGCCTCCAACTCCATCCTGGGCGCCGCTTTCTTCAAGAAGGCTCAGCTCAGCGGCGTCAGCGTCACCATCGTCTTCTGCGTGCTCGCCATCGTGGCGCAGGCAATCTCGTACCCTAGCACCGGCGCTGTCGCTGTCCTTAGTCTTTTCTTCGCCCCGTGCAACTATGTCTACTTCATCAGCAACACCGCCCGCTGGGAGCGCGAAAGGTGGCCCTTGGACCTCCTCGCCGTTCCGCCGGGGAGCGCCTGGAACATGCCTGCTGTCTGGCTCTGGGTCTTCCTTGGTCTCCAGACCGTTCTCTACCCTATCCTTGGCGCATTCATCGAGCGATATCTCTACGGTACCGGCGCTCAGGGGCGCAACATTGTGTACGACCGGGACAACGCCAATGCGCCCGCAGTTCAGCTCGAGGGTTTTACCAAGATCTACGCCCCTGGCATCATCAGGCGCATGTTCTCCTTCATCTCCAAGCCCAAGGAACCCGTGCGAGCCGTCGATGGACTCACTCTCAGTGCCGGCCGCGGCCAGATCCTGGCTCTTCTTGGTGCCAACGGTTCGGGAAAGAGTACGACCCTCGACTCTATTGCGGGCATCGGAAAGCTTACCAGCGGCAAGATCACCATCGACGGTACCGGCGGCCTCGGAATTGCGCCTCAGAAGAACGTCCTTTGGGACGAGGTAACTGTCCTGGAGCACGTCAAGATCTTCAACAGGCTCAAGTCTCCCAACAAGGTGTCCAGCAGGCAGGAGCTTACCGACCTCGTCTTTGCCGTCGACCTGGCCAATAAGATAAGGGCCCATTCGAGCACACTCTCGGGCGGTCAGAAGCGCAAGCTGCAACTCGCCATGATGCTTACGGGAGGCAGCGCCGTCTGCTGCGTCGACGAGGTCAGCAGTGGACTCGACCCATTGAGCAGGAGGAAGATCTGGGACATCCTTCTCGCCGAACGCGGCAAGCGCACCATGATCCTGACGACGCACTTCCTGGACGAAGCCGACCTTCTTGCCGATCACATCGCCGTACTTTCCAAGGGCACCCTCCGCGCTGAAGGGTCTTCGGTTGAGCTCAAGGAGCGACTGGGCGGTGGCTATCGCATCCACTTCCTCAAGACCTCGACCCTCCGAGACGGTCCTGCTGTGGATGGCGTGGTCAAGAAGGTGGCCTTCGACGTTGTCAGCTACATCGCTCCCTCTTCGGCACTGGCGGCCAATGTCATCCGCACCCTCGAGGCCCATGGAATCCGCGACTACCGCTTCTCTGGCCCAACCATTGAGGACGTCTTCCTGCAACTTGCCGAAGAGATCAAGGGCGAAGCATCGGCTCCTGGCAGCAAGGATCAGACTTCTCCGGATGGCGTCCTGGCTGCGTCTCCTGTCGAGCAGACGGACGAGAAGGGCATGGAGCTCCTCTCGGGACAAAAGGTTGGCATCGTCAAGCAGGCTATGGTGCTGTTCATGAAGCGGTGCATCATTTTTAAGCACAACTGGTTTCCATCTTTGGCCGCCTTTGCCATCCCCGTTATTGCAGCCGGTTTGGTGACGCTCTTCATCAAGGGTCAGAAGCCCCT
This sequence comes from Gaeumannomyces tritici R3-111a-1, assembly GCF_000145635.1. Taxonomy (NCBI): domain Eukaryota; kingdom Fungi; phylum Ascomycota; class Sordariomycetes; order Magnaporthales; family Magnaporthaceae; genus Gaeumannomyces; species Gaeumannomyces tritici. The sequence goes on along the minus strand of NW_008804548.1, from coordinate 814,411 downwards.
CGGGTGCACCCCGGAAGCCTTCGCAGGAAGGAGACGGAGTAACAACTTCTTTGACAACATCCAGAACATGCACCTTCTTGCCGGCCCGAGATCCAAGTTCTCGCCACAGGCGGTGCTGAGCGTATTCGGCCCGATGGTAGCCGGAACGAGTGGCACTGGCAACAGCACTGGCCTCAGTGGCCTGGTGCAAAACATCACGTTCGTCGACACGCTGGACGAGTTCAACCGGCAAATCGTCGATCTGCGCAAAAATATCACGCCCGCAGGCCTGTGGCTTGGCGATTCGGGCAGCGCCCCGACGCTCGCTTTCAACGTCTTCCCCGAGGCTGTCAACTCCTTCTTCGGGCAGAATCTGTTAAACTCGATAACTACCAACCAGACCCTTGCGGCCACCTACTCGCCCTTCGACACCCCCTGGTCGCCCGATTCCGGCAACTCGCTCCAGATGCTCGTTTACATCTGTCTCGCCCTGGCTGCCTACCCTGGCTTCTTCTCCCTCTACCCCAATCTCGAGCGTCGCCGCCAGGTCCGTGGCCTTCAGTACTCCAACGGCGTCCGCCAGTTCCCGCTCTGGATCGCCTACGTCGGCTTCGATTTCTCAATCGTGCTCGCCTCGTCAGCCCTGGCCGTCATTCTCTTTGTCGCCCTCTCCAGCGTCTGGTTCCATCTTGGCTACATCTTCCCGATCCTGGTCCTCTACGGTCTCTCGTCCATCCTGACGGCCTACCTCTTCTCCATCTTTTGCAAGAATCAGCTCTCGGCCTATGCCTTTACCGCCGGCTTCTCGGTCCTTGGCTTCCTCGGGTACCTGATCGGTAAGTCGGACGCCTCTGCACGTTTCACAAAACCACATGGAGATCTATAGACTAACCGCTTGACTTGTTCTTCTAGCATACCTGAGCATCCTCACCTTCGCCCCCGTCAACAAGGTGGACGAGACACTCGAGATCGGCCATTATATCATGAGCGCTATTTTCCCCATCGGATCCGTCGTCAAGGCATTCTTTGTTACGCTCAACCTCTTCTCAGCCGCCTGCGATGACCAGAGACTTACAGACAACCCGGCCGGCATGAAGTACTACGGCGGTCCGATCCTGTACCTCGTCATCCAACCAATCCTCTACTTCCTGCTCCTTCTCTGGGTCGACAGCGGTACAATCAAGTCCACCTTCCAGCGCATCTTTTCGCGCAGGAAAGCGCCAGCATCCGGCACGACCACGACCGAGGCCCCTGACGAGGAGGTGGTGGCTGAGCTTGCGCGCATCACGTCGGGTGCCGCCGGAGCAAAGGACGCTGGGCGCGGAAAGGAGCCCATCGACACGGGCAGCGATGGCCTGCAGGTCGTGCACCTCACCAAGACGTTTGGCAAGAACACTGCTGTGGACAATGTCACCTTTGGCATCAAGCGGGGCGAGGTCTTTGCGCTCCTGGGACCCAACGGCGCCGGAAAGTCCACCACCATTTCCATGATCCGTGGTGACATTCAGCCAGACCGTGCCGCCGGCGGTGACATCTTTGTCGAGGGAGTTTCGGTCACGCGCAGGCTGGCCGCGGCCCGCGCAAACCTCGGAGTCTGCCCGCAGTTCGACGCTGTTGACGCCATGACGGTCCTCGAGCACCTGCGATTCTACGCCCGCGTGCGCGGCATCCCCGACGTGGACCACAACGTCGAGGCCGTCATCAAGGCCGTCGGACTGGAGAACTTCCGTGACCGCCAGGCCCTCGCGCTTTCGGGCGGCAACAAGCGCAAGCTGTCTCTGGGAATCGCCCTCATGGGCAATCCCTCGGTTGTGCTGCTCGACGAGCCGTCCTCGGGCCTGGACGCAGCCGCGAAGCGTATCATGTGGCGAACCCTCGCCGCCACCGCCCCCGGCCGATCCATCCTCCTGACTACGCACTCCATGGAGGAGGCCGACGCGCTCGCCGGGCGGGCCGGCATCCTCGCGCGCCGCATGCTCGCCATGGGCTCGGCGGACGACCTCAGGCAGCGGTTCGGCAACCTGCTGCACGTCCACCTCGTCTGCAAGGGCGCCCCGCACACGACCCCCGAGCAGGTGGCGCACATCCGGGACTGGATCGCGCGGACCCTGCCGGGCGCCGACATCGAGGCCAAGTCATACCACGGCCAGATGCGCTTCTCGGTCCCCGCGTCGCAGATTTCCGGCGGCGAGAAGGCGGCGGCGGCGGCGGCGGCGGCGGCTGGCAAGCCCCCGCCGGCGGCCGACGGCAACGGGGACATGGCCGACGTCACAGACGAGATCAGGAGCGCGAGCGAGGCGGCGGCGGGCTCGCAGAGCGCCATCGGGCAGCTCGTCGTCATGCTCGAGGAGCAGAAGGCGGCGCTCGGCATCCAGCACTACAGCGTCAGCCCCACGACGCTCGACCAGGTGTTCCTGACCATCGTCGGCAGGCACAACGTGCGCGAGGAGGGCTACGACGACGGCGGGGACGGCCACGAGAAGCTTGGCCACGCCGTCGGCAGGAACTTGCGCGAGGGCGCCACCGGGGTCGCCACGGGTTTCAAAACCCACCGGCCTTGACGAATGCGTCATTCTTTTGTCTTTCTTTCTGGTGTACTCCGCTCTAGCGTGAACTTTTCTGTCGTTTTTTCGTCTTTGCCTAGATTCTGAACTTTAAACGTATGATCTATATCTACCTACTATCCATAGAGTATAGATGTTTTCCCATAAATTTTCAAGCTCCTCCAAGCTGAAAAGGTGTCGCTGTAGAATGACACAGCGCCCTCCTACGCAACGTCTTGCGTTTGCAGTATGAAGTCAAAGACGTCCTCTCGTTGGTCCGTCTCGAGACCGGGGCAAAGAAAAGGTGCGAAAGGCATGGGGAAAAAAAGAAATGTCTATGGTAACACACGTGGCTTCTTTGGGCTCGTTTGCTCCTCTTGTGCGCATCGTCCTCTGCCAGCACTCATGTCTCAGCTGGCACATTCTTTGTCCATGGGGCAGCAGCAGCAGGGCGCAATCTCAGGGAGAAGGCGCGGCCGCCGAACATTCCAGATTGTTGGCTGGCACGCAGACGACGCGCACACAGAACAATGAAACGAACCGCACGCGACGAGAGGCTGAAGTTTTCATATTTCCCGACCAAAAAGGGTTGGGATTGGCAATACTGGAAAGGTCTGGCGGTGACGAGCGAGCTGAAGATTATGACGTGTATATTCTTCGTCCCCTGCGCCGGATGCTTGGTCCTGCTCCGTCCGGATATCACATATCACTCGCACGCGGGCGCTGCGGCTGAGGGGTCATCATAGAACCTTCCTTCCTTTGCTCGGGATCGTCCTTTGAGGGGTGGACGACTCAAAGGGAGAGCGGCGTGGGCGCTTGTGAAAAAGCCTGACCTCTTGTCTCCAACACCTGCCATCGACATGGACAGACAGTCTCTCTGGAATCTTGACTGCCATCTTCCGCTCCTCACGATTCCGATTGCTCCTAGAACACCACCAATACTCGCGCGCAGGATGCCCCTGACTCCGGAGCTCGCAGCACCCAGCCGTGAGCAGCAAACAGCAGGCACCGCCGAGATGCTGGCTCGACGCGAGCCTGGCACCGCCGTGCCCCATGGCTCCGCCTCTTCCCATACGCAGCCCGTCGCAGGTGATCCTATGCCCGGTACCAGGTCAGTTCGTCCATGGCATCGCCTCACCCACCATTGCCCACCCCGTACTGACACCCCAGCAAACAGTAGCAGCCACAAGACACCCCGCCACACGACACACAACACCCTCGTCCATCGGGATTTCGCCCTCGGTGTAGCCGACCCAGGCGCCGGCGCCACCCCCATCACCCCGGGCGTGTCGGCCGCCATCGCCGTCGGCGCCGTCCTCTTCGTCCTCGTCCTCGCCGTCTTTGGACTCCGCAACACGGGCAAGTCGTGGAAGGGACGCAACGGCAGCAGCAGCAGCAACACAGACGAGGAGGCGGCGCGCGAGCAGCAGCAGCACTGCCGCGGCGGCAAAGACAGCGACGCAGATGCGCGCCGCCGCCGCCGCACCACCACCCACACCGCCCCGAGACCCACGACGCGGATGCAGACGCCGCCCTACGTTGAGCAGCCGCCGCCGCCGCCGCCAGTTTCTCACCCAGAGCCCGCCGCGCACCGACGCCCGCGGCTCGCGCGCAACACGAGCCCGTTCACGGCCGAGATGCAGGAGCGGCGGCAGGCCCCGCAGCAGCGGCGCGGCAGGGAGGCGGCGGGCCTACACGTGGCCGCCGGGGCAGGCACGGTCGGCGACCACGGTCCGGAGCTGCGCCACCCGACGCCCATCTCGCCCGTAGGCGTCAGTGGCGGCGACATGTCGGCGCTGCTCGGCACGGCGGGTGGCGGCGGCGGCCCGATCCTCCCGCCGGTCCTGACGCCCGGCTGGTGCCCGACGCCGACGCCGCCGCCGCCGGCTGGTGCGGGCGGCGCGCCGTCGTCGTCGTCGTCGTACCTTGCGGCGAGGCGGCGGCCGTTGTCGGCTGTGGGGGTGCAGCAGGGCCAGATCAGTCATGACATCGCGCCGTTCCAGGCGCAGGAGGACGTGCCGAGCGGCGGGCAGCACCTGCGGGAGCGGGAGCGGGAGCGGGAGCGGGAGAGGTTGGAGGAGTTGATGCGGCGGCAGGGAGAGGTGAGGGCTGCGGGTGGACGGGAGGGTCAGTAAGATACGTCCGCAAGTTTAGGAGCATGGGTTGTATTTCTTTGGGTTGGCGGTTAACGGCTGGTTGTTACGCATACGGAGCAGCGAATATAGATTGGCGTTCATCACTAGCATGGCTAGGGCAATGGGGGGCTTGGAAATGCTGGTTCAACATGCTGATGATTTCGGAGTCTCTTCGGGATGCCCCCCCTCCCCTCATGTTTCCCTTGTGACTCTGCGCGGTCGTTCCACATCCGGCCGCTCCGCCGCGTCCTCGGCCTCCCACTTCAGTCTCAGCAGCTCGTGGTGGTCGGAGCAGTGCTCGCCCCGGACGTAACCTCGAACTTGATGCTGACGGAGGCAGCGATGACAACGATTTAGACTTCTTAGGCATGGTACTTCTTGCTCCGAAACAGGTGGTAGCGGCCGTCAGTGTTGATTGTCACGGTCCTGGACCAGCCCATGGCCGAGTGGTTGCCGTCGAGAGCGCAGAGCTTGGTCGCCCTTGGTTGTGGTATGCTGGGCTGCAGGGCATCGGCATCGTCACCGCGCTGCACGATCTTGAACCTCCGCTCGTAAGGAGAGTCCTCGCCATCTGTGAGAATGGTGACCTAGCGCGTGGGTGCCTTGTTGCGGTTCGTCTTGTCGGCCTGGACCGCGTTAGTGCTTTCTTTCCCCTTTTTTTTTCTCTCTTCTGGTCATGCTAACCATGTTTACCGTCGTGTCCAATTGTACCCTCTCGCCCACGGTGGTGTCATCTCTGAGCACATAATAGCCGCCTCCCTAACATGGCGCTCGTAGCCAAACCCTCCCCGCTCGGACCAAGGAACCGACCCACCTAGCAAATCATAAGCAGGGACCCACGGCAGCATAACCAAGTGCGGATTCCGCTCCACTTCAATACCTTCATCACGTCTGCCACGCCAAAAGCCCGGCCGCACCCATCATCCATCTCCGCCCTCGCGGCACACAGCATCTCCTGTGCCGGCAGCACCCGTCACCTCGCCCCAGAGGATGGATGTCTTCTTCACACATGGCGGGAGAATACAGTGGCCCAGGACAACTTAGGTGACTTTGGCGGCGGCGGGCCCGTCACCATCGTCGCGTCCATCATCGCGCTGGGCAGAAAAGCCGCCGCCATGGCCTTGGCCGGACCTGCCCAGACTCCTCCTGGCCGCCACCTAGACCTGTATCTCGGGCGGAGGGCCACGGCGCTAACGCACTGTTCATTTGAGGCGGCTCGATCTTTGGGGCCTGCTCAGCTGTCTTTTCTTCCCGGAACATAGGTACACTGTACGGGATCGTTGAAAGGTGATGGCTGATCTGTCTAACCTGTATATAGGTACCTAGGTACCAAAGCAGGCGTGTTCCTACATACAACGCACCTCGCAATGGGATTGCTGCTCTATACAACTGGTGGCCAGCTGTGCTTTGTAGTTTGCTTTCGCCAACGTGCTAGTCCTTATCCCCCGCCTTCTATCATCAGGCCCATTCCGTGGCGTCATCTTCCTACATAGAAGCTCTTGGATGGTCACGGCCTCCAACTCGGTTCATATTCGGGCGCCAGAAAAAAGGCCTTACAAAGAACAGTGCATTCGTCCAGGCCCTGGCGCTGATTCGACTCGGTGCAGAATGCATGTCACGACGGTGGGAGCCAGCGGCCATCCCATCGAGGCGTCCAGCTTCCCACAGTGAGGATCGCGCCTAAGCGCATTTTTATCGGCTACATTATCAGAGGATGTTGGGTTTAACCCCACGAGAACTAGTGGTCGATGGGTAAATGCCCGAGACCGACAAGCTGATTGTATCCTGTTAAAACCCTATCCATGCCTAGCCGCCCACCGAAGAGCACAAGCAATGCCTACGGAGGCGGGGAAGCCTTGAAAGGCCGGCTCGGCTCGCTCCACGTCAGCTCCCAGCATATTCCCGCAGCGAGCCTATCCGCCGACAGAGGAGAAATCACAGTCTGGCGGCTACTACTATACCTGGCGAGCGCCACTTTGATCGAAAACGCCACCCAGGACACGGCGTTCCAGAGTACGCCAACCTTCGCGGGCGCAGTACACCCGCGACAGTCCACGAACCCGAGGGACATATGCCACGGGCTCGCCGGCATCATGAAGGCCCTAAGGCGGCACATCCCGCACCGCGTATTCTGCTGGGCCCTGCCATGCCACGTCTCCGACCGAGCTATACTGTGGCGCCCCAGCCAGGGCCACGAGCTCGACAGGCGCCCCGAAAATGACGGGCTACGCGAGGAGAAAACCTGCGCCAACGGCACACCGATAGGGCCATCCTCAAGCGTGACGGCAAGCGCGAGGCCGGGGCCTCAGTCTCGCGCTTGTACAAACACGGGAGAGTCCAAGCAGAGAAATGTCTGGGAGTATGAAAACTCGGGATTTAAAACTATCGCTTAGGTCCTTTTAATGGGAACAAAGCGGGAAGGTTAAATACAGATAAAATGATTTGGAAAGCAGCGCTAAACGAGTGGACAGGTCGTTGCACAGACAGCAAGCCCCCACGTTTCGAGTGTCTTTAGGCGTGGGGGGCGGAACTGCAACCGACAAAACTCCTTTCTAACATCCCCTTCAGGTTCACTTCTCGTCTTCCCAAACGTCGTGCCCGTCCTACTCCTCGCCCAAGCCGTAGTAGCGGGCCACGATCTTGGCCGTTTCCCAGTCGAGCGTTGGGACGCCACGCGGGCGGCGACGGCCACCGCCTTCGTCATCCACGGTAACGGGGCGGGGAGGCGGCGACGCCGGTCTCGGCTTGGGCCTCGGGGCAAGTCGCGGGCCTGGGTCGCGGCGGGCTTCGAGCACGTTCACGCCATTGGCCACGTTACGCGGGGCGGGCACGGCCGGTGACTAGGTCGGGGCGAGTATCCGGCCCTCTCGGCGGGCGCCTCGGGGCGCTTGCGTCGCGGCGGGCTTCGAGCACGTTTACGCCGTCGGCCACGTTACGCGGGCGGCGACGGCCACCGCCTTCGTCATCCAGGGTAATGGGTCGGGGAGGCGGCGACGCCGGTCTCGGCCTGGGCCTCGGGGCAGGTGGCAGGCCTGGGTCCTTGCGGGCTTCGAGCACGT
>NW_008804548.1:736344-806053 GCF_000145635.1 Gaeumannomyces tritici R3-111a-1 | reverse complement strand
GGAGGCGGCGACGCCGGTCTCGGCCTGGGCCTCGGGGCAGGTGGCAGGCCTGGGTCCTTGCGGGCTTCGAGCACGTTTGCGCCGTCGGCCACGTTACGCGGGCGGCGACGGCCACCGCCTTCGTCATCCAGGGTAATGGGTCGGGGAGGCGGTGACGCCGGTCTCGGCCTGGGCCTCGGGGCAGGTGGCAGGCCTGGGTCCTTGCGGGCTTCAAGGACGTGCGAGACGGCGGCATCCCCAAGAGCATTCGGGGCCGGGCTAGGCATGGCCAGGGCGCCAGCCAAGAGGAAAGGCAGAAGAAACTTGGCGTGCATCTTGGGCAGGCTTTTGAAAACGAGCAAAGCAACGATAGGAACGAGTTTGATGCAAGCAAAAGAGGGAGGTCGAGAAAAGATACAATGGGAAAAACAATAGGAAAAAAAAGAAACGATAGGAAATGATAAGCTAGGTAAAAGTAAAGAAAACACTGATGAGGTGTGAGGAGAAAGAGGAAAACGAAAACGAATTGCTAGAAAGAATCGGGCAGTTATATACTCGCCTTGTCGAGACGGGCGCTGGCGACGACTGTTCTCCTTGGACCTTGTCGGTAACACCGGCCTCTGCCGAGCGGCGACCGCGATGGCCGAACACCACGAACCGCAACAGTAGCAGTGGTATGAATCATACCGCCAGGCTTTCTCTGCACGGGTGGCAGCGGCAGTGCAACGCCATGCTTAATCGGCAGATGGCGGACCAGAAGCCGCGTAATCGGCGTGCATGCCCGTCCTTTTTTGGCCCAAGGCGGCACGCACTAGAAACTTTAGGGACTCCATTGCGTAATAGGGGTTGCCTCATGTAGCAGCAGCCCAGCTAACCTTTTTTCTCCTTCCATAATCACCCATGGGGGTGGTCAGGCTGGCAAAGATACACGTCCACAGGTCGGGTGGGAGGAGACCGGCGAGTCTTGCAAGCGGATAGGTAAGTAGGTACCATCTGCGAGGGAAAGAAAGAGGAAAACCCCACCTCCCAACAGGGGGGTTGAAACTGGAGATCGCAGGGGTCGTGGTGACTTGGGGGGATGTCACGAGACTTCAAGAATTTCTCGTCCTTTAAAAGCTTTTCTCGATTTCTCTCCTTCTTTCACCGGCTTCAACAATGGCAGTGACTTTATGCCAGCACGTGACCCCCCTTCCGCCGCCCCTGTGATCTCCAGTTTTAACCCCCCTGTTGGGAGGTGGGGTTTTCCTCTTTCTTTCCCTCGCAGATGGTACCTGGGGGCGGCTCTTCGGCGCTGGTAGGGGGCCTCGGACACTTGGGTCGTCGTATCGTCGGAGATTTTCCCTGCCGTGATTGCCGTGGCTGCGTCGGGCAGTTTCTCTATTTGGCAAATTTGCATGAGTGGTGCCCCCGGACGTCAAGCGCTCGTTCGATTTTATTTTGGTAATCGCCCTGTCGACCAGATCTGCGCCTCTGGTTGCAATGCAGCGGGCATCAAGGGGTGTTTCAGGCCACGGACCGGCTGGTCGAACTCTATGTTTGTCAAAGACCCTGTCCCCGCACTTGTCGAGTCCGACAGGTGCTGTTATAAAACGAGGGCTAGTATAAGGAAACTTGAGCTGCAACGTGGGATTTGCTAGCGAAAGTTAATATATTGCACTGGAGAAATCACACTCTAACCAAGCAGGGCAAAGTTTTGATGTGGGATTTATTGCGCCAACCTTTGATAGGTTTATGCAAAAAGTGGGCCTTGGTGGCGCAGCTTCCGATAGAGTTTCGTGAATCCCCGTGGCACTTGCTGCATAAACACATGCCAAAACGATCGGGGCTGGCCCATCAACCTCGGCGGCAGCACCTCTGCCTCTGCTGCTTCCGCACGCGGTTCTTTTCCCCTTCCGACACGGGGGAACACTGGAAGCAAATTACGGTCGGGATGCCGCAGGTTGATACGAGCTCGAAGCGAGCATTCAATTGTCCCCAAATCTTCACCTATATCCAGGAACTGCCAATTTGTCCAAGCTATGCTACAAGTACCCCGTGAAATAACGCAGTTTAACCTGTAAGCCCGACGAGGACGCCAACAATGCAATGCCAGCGAGCCTGCTTGCTCCGCCTCAACCCCCGAGTTCTCCGCCAGAGCCACGAGCCGAGGTCAGCGAGAACTAGCAGCAGCCTTAATGGGGACATTGTTCTTTTTCCCCGGGTGGGCCTTTGGCTGGATGATAGCGGCGGGCTTTACTTAACCGGCAGGAGCAGGCTTCGCTTAACAAAAATACCGCTCGCTACCCATTTTAAACGCTACCACTTTAAAACGAGATAACTTTGCCTCCAATGCATGCATTAAAATGGGGTAAATTGTATTGTAAATTTAAATAAACAATTTAATATATACGTTATTTTTAAAAAGTTTTAAGAAACGGTTACTTAATAATTAAATAAGTAAATAAATGTTAAATTTTATACATTAAAAAATGTAAAGGGCTTGCGCCGACAGCTTACGCTTGGGTGCAGCCAAAAGGAATTTATTTTGTTACAAAAAGTAGGAAAAGGAAAGAGGCCTTTAGCCGGGTTTCCTCACGAGGGAAAAAACCCAAACTTCCTGTGGGTCGCTGCTGGGGCGCCACGATGTGGCGTTGCAGGTGTGGCTAGGGTTTCCGCCGGATCGCCGCCTGGTTGTAGCGACATGGCTCCGGCGTAACTGGAGTTACCATTTGGGCCCCTGCTTTTTTAATAAGTAAGTTATTAAGTGCTATCGGCCATTTTGCAATTGCAATAATATTGCTTTTATTGCAAAGGCCGAAACGTTAATTTTTATGCATAGCGGTTTTAACGGGTTAAAATGTACCAGTACTGGGGCTTTTGTAAATAGTAATTTTAGCTTGCAAAAAGCTTTTTTCGCATTATTTTTTAGTAAAAACGCTATATCCTTTTTAAAAAGGTTCGTTAAAAGCGCGGTAATTTTTGCATTGTAACGATTTGTTTAGTAAATTTTTAATTTTACGCTTGGTTATTTTAAAGCTTAAAAAATTAATATTGTTTATTTCGAATTTGCATTTGGCTAGGCTAACGTAAAGTTTGTACTTTTCGAATTGTTTAAATACCGTTTTTATTGCTTTGCGGTGTTTTTCCCGTATTTTTTAAAAAAAATAAGGATATTGTTTAAATATATAATGCAAATGCTATCGATTAAATTTTTAAACGTTATATTAATAAAGCTTAGTAAAGCTATTTTCGGCGTTAAAAACGCGGCTTACAAAAGCAGGCTTTTTTGCGGCGTTAAATATACGTTAGCCTAATTTAAATACCGTTTTACCAAAAGCAAAAGTACATTAGCCATTTTTGCTAGCCTTTTTTTTTGCACAGCAATATACGCATTTTTTAAATTTAAAATTTAAACCAAAGCATTTTATTAATGGTATATCCAAACTAAAACAATTAAAAAAACGGTAAAAATTTTTTATTAAAATTTTGCATGCAAATTCGGTTTAAATTAATTTTACAACCCATTATTTTAAAATAAATTGTACAATTTGCCGCGCCGTAATAAATATTAAAAAAGGTTAGCGCGAAACCGCGGAAAATACGGAAAAAAATACTTACAAGCAACGGGTTTTGCAACGGTATAAATCGCCCGCTATTGCTAAAAAAAAAAGCAAAACAACCTTTTTAAATCCGGATTTTTTTTAAAAAAAATTATAACGGGCGCGTAAAAAGCACGTAAGCGTTAAGCAAAGTACTGGGGAAAAATTGGAAATGCGTTAAAAAAAAATTATTTAAAAAATTGTTAAAAAGGCTACGAATTTGCAAGAGCGGAAAATATTTTTACAGTTATTGTTGCTATTGTTATTATTATTGCTAATAGTAATTATTAACCGGATTAAAAAAAAGCCGGGAAAAAAAAGCAATAAAAGCTATAAAATGGAACCGAAAATGGGGCATAAATAAAAAAGGAAAAAACAATGGGCAAGCCCAAAATTTTTACGAAAACGTGCATTTAACAACCTAATTTACACGCAACGGCCGAATTACCTTTACGACCGGACCACAATACCTCGCTTTAAGCATTAACTTTTTTTTTTACTAACCGTTAAAAAGTGCGGGAATAAACCATATTACCAATACATTACTTACGAAAAAAACGCGGAATTGCAAAAATTTCGAAAGGAAAAAGTTTTTACCCAGCTTTATACCAAACAATTATCGGCTGGAAGCACGGTTATTACCTTTATGTAATTAACCCAAACCGCAAAGCTCCCCATGAGCTATATAGCTCGAAAAGGGTAAATAAATATATATATATTGTAAAGCGCTAATATTCCTTGCACAATTTAGCGTAGAATTTTGTTATGCTTAAGTAATAAGGAAGGCTAGCTTAGTAAGCACAACCTAACTGGTATAATAAACACAACTTGGTAAACAAGGTACGTATCGGGTAAAACACGTATATCTTAATGCCCCTCTTATTAACCAGTTAATAAGAAGGGCAGCAAATTTATATAAGAAATTTATAATACACTAGCCTTGGCCTCGTGGTGCAGTAGCTCTGCACCAGGCTGGTCCCGCCAGGACCACGGGTTCGAATCCCGTCGAAACCACAAAAGCCTTTTTGTTTTTTAGCCGCCCGCTTTGCTGGGCCGGAAAGAGAAAGGGGCCGCCCCGCTTACGGGCCTCGCCCGAGTTAATTTTCGACCAACGATTCCGACAATTAATCCGATTCCGACCTACCCTTTCCAACCCTTCCTTGCACCATTTCAGAAGCTCAAGATGCAGAAGGTTAGGCCAAAGAGGAAGTAATAGGAAGGCCCTTGGAAAGGCCCCCGATTCCCCCAACCCCGACCCTTCCCAACCCCTTTTTGCACCACTTCGAAGGCCCAAAAATGCAGAAGGCTAAGCCAAAGAGGAGGTAACGGGAAGGCCCTTGGGAGGGCTTAACCTTACCCCGACAAACGCACGCACAAACCGACGAATTCGATTACCATCCCTTTTTCTTTCAAATATTAGCCACAAGCCCTAGCCTTTTATAACCCCCAGCCCCAATCCCAATCGCTACCGCCCCAAGCCCAAATGCAGCAGGCTAGGCCAAAGGAGGTAACGGAAAGGAAAAGGGCCAGAGGCTAAAAAGGACCAGGTTAAGTGCGTAAGAGGGCCCCCCAGGCGCCCTAGACAAGCCTGGGCAAAGAAAGCGGCAAAGGACCCCCTTAACCGAAGTTAACCCGACCCGAGGCCCCCACGGCAAAGGGACCAGCCCGGCAAATCAAATCGAGCCAACCAACCAACCATTAAAGCGCAGGACGCGGCCTTGCCGGCCCCCTGCAAAGGGGGCTGCATTTGGGAGGGACGGTTGATTCCCGAATGGAGCTTTTACAAGCAGTCGAGCGGAGGAGAAAAGTAGGCGCAGCCACCGGTTCAACACCGCCACGGAGGCGCAACGCCAGAGAGGCGGCTCGCAGGCGCAGGGTTTCCCCCCTAGGCCCAACCCAAGGGTTTTTCCCCACGCATTACCAAGTTGTAGCACTGAGGTCTCTTCCATAGACAGAACAGCGTATAAATCAAATCAAATAATACATTGGCCTTGCTCCCGGGCTTCCGGCTTTGCCGCGTAGCTAATCCAGGCGCACTCCGTCCTTTGCACTAAGTGCGCTCGGAGTGCGTTTTGGGTGCGCGCTGAGTGCGCTCGGGGTCTGATCATCGTCCAGCCCCGAAGCACTTGGGTTAAGTGCATTTAAAGCGCACTCCAGCCTTTATCGAACACCGGCCATGCAGCGGAGTAAGCGTGCATGTTCGGGGCCCAAACCGTTGCGCACTTGCCCTGCACTCGGTCCCTAGCAAAGGTGTGGTAAGCTCTTTGCTTCGGGCCTCGGTCCATCCTTCCCGGGCGGGGTAAGCTCCGGGTTGGACCTGATCGGTTCTGACGGGGATGGCACCGGTGCGGGGCCTGCTCAACCCGCGGGTCGGTCCCGTTGGGTTTAACAATTTTTTTTTTTGGAAAAACGAGCGGTACTTTTATCCTCCGGGTGTAGGCATAGCCAGGGTATACAGGGCATAAGGGTTTTTATAAAGGAAACTAAGGGTATCCAGTGGATATTCCACGTTTTGATTTCGCTACGAAACTTTGTAACTGAACTAGTAAGTATACTTGGCACCCGCACGCTGTAAATGTGAAGCCACGAGCCCTTAAAATAGCCAGTGACGGTAAATTTAAGGTTATTTTGGTATTACGCGCGAGGATTTGGCAAAGGATGTTTCCAAGGTGAAGCGTTGTTCCTGTCAACTCTCTAGGGCATCAGGGGGGCCTCGGCGGGTCCATAGGCCAAAAATAGTCAACACTCGACGCGCTTTGATTCTGGCAAGCATTAAGGGGTGCGGGGTCTGCGTGCTGCCCGTTTTTTCATAAAAGAGCGACGATTCGGCCGCTTCTAGCCACCGAGATCTCTCTCTTGTCCTTATCCGCATCCAGATCAGCATCTTTTCCTCTTGTTTACTTTTATTTCCTTTTTGTGGTTTCCTTTTGTGTTTTCTTTTTGTCAATTTTCGCCTTTTGGCTCTCTCATTTACCACAATGCATTTCATCACCATCGCCCAGGTCGCCGCCACTCTGGCCGTCGCCCTCCCGGCTTTTGCCCTTCCTGTCCTCCCCGACCAGGCCATGGCGGCCCCTCTTTCGCGTCGCCAAGCAGCCTGCCAATTCGGTGCCGATGGGAAGGTCACTTCGAAAGGTGCATGCAAATACGTGTCCACGCCGCCGAAGAAGGTTATGGCCGGCACCCTCTGGCTCCCTGGCAAGGGCGGGATCAACCCATTGGATCTCCCCACCGGCGGCGACGGATCGATGTACGGCAAGCGGGACGAGGTCGCCGAGCAGGCCAAGGAGGCTGAGGAGGAAGCGGACCTTGAGTAAATCTCGCTGCCTCAACATGGTCGACAAAATAACGAGCGTGTCAAGACCAAGGATCAGACAGTGGCCAGGAATATCATGTTTCGCGACGGAAGCTGGCTTTAAAAGGTTGCTTTTGGGGCTTGTGCTCCGATACAGAGCGCGAACCTCGGGGATGCGGCGTTGTGGAAAGTAGAGATAAAATCTTTTTCAAATGTACACCTTTTGGATGTTCCATTCCTATTTGACCACGTAAACTTGCTGCTTTTCCTTTGAACGCCACTTTGCCTACATAGCATTCAACTTAAGCCACGAAGCAACACCGCCCCGAATGCGACTACTACGCCCAGCAAACAGCCAAGCCAATCCTGCGGCAGTAAGTCCAACGATCCAACGCAAAGCAACCTTCAAAGTCTCCCTACCAACCCCAGCTATCCGCTAAGCCGTCACCTCGTTAAGCGACGCCCTCGTTGGCAAATGGGAACGGCTTGTCGGGGGCGTCCCTGCCGAGAAACCGACAGAGCGGCTCCCGCCCGCTGCCCAGCTCGTACTCGAGCAGCCGGCCCGGCGGCGCCAGGCGGCGCACGTCGTTAAAATACCGCAGCGCGACGGCGCGGGCCCTGGCCTCGGTCGGCCGGCGGCTCGGCTCGGCGTAGAAGCCAGAGTGCAGCTTCTGCAAGCACCGCATAACGGGCCGGCCCAGGACGTGCGCCGCCAGGAGGTGCAGCAATGTTGCCGCGGGCTCCGCAAAGGTCGGCTCGAGCAGCGCCGCGTCGGAGCTGGCCCACCACCTGTCCGGGACGTGCTGCATCGGCACCACCTTGGCGTCCGGGGAGGCGCGGACCAGCTCGAGCGCGAACGGCGAGGCCATGTCCGTTACCACCTCGAAGCCGTCTGAACGACGACTCTTCGGACCTCACATCTTGTCCTTGCAGGGGCTATATTGCGGACTGCAGCCCAGGCCGTAACTACAAGTGAAAGACTTTCGCACGCCAAAGTGCTTTAGTGACTGGGCTTTGTCGATCACGTAAATTGCAAAAGCGTCCGAGGAGGACTCTATATCACTGGCGAACATACAGTAAGTGTCGGGTCATCGTCACATCTGACAAATGCCTTGTCCAAAAGCAAATAAACTTATGCGGGTGGCGGCCCGGGGATCGCAATAGCCCCAATCTGAGCAAGCATGTCAAAGATATCTGGAAGCCCGCGCTCCTCGACAATCTTGCCGTTGGCAAACCTGTAGATGTTGAAGGCCTGCGCGTTGATCTGCTTGCCCGTCGCCGGGGTGCCGAGGAAGTTGCCCTGGTGCGTGCCCGAGATGGCGAACCGCGCAACGATCTTGTCGCCCTCGACGATGGTCTCCTGCAGGGACCACTGGATGTCCGGGTAGGCGCCGCGCATCATGCCGAGGATCTGCATGTAGCCGCCGAGGCCCTTGAGCGGGGGGCCGCCAAAAGGGACGTGGAACTCGGCCGACTCGGAAACGACCTCCTTGCCGATGGTCTCGTCGCCCGAGTTGATAAACTCGAGGAACCGGTCCATGCGAGCGCACAAGTGCTGGGACGTAGTCAGTATTGTAAATTCCAGACTTCGGGCCGTGGAGAGGGAGAATGAACCTCGCGGTTGCTGGCGACGGAATCGGAGCTAGTACAATGTTAGCAAGTGAGGCCGTAGTGGATTTGATGTTTGGGCGTGGTAGGGAACTCACTTGGACATGGTTGTGGCGTGTAGTGGAAGAACAGGTGCCAAGATGGGTGGTTTTCGACAGGCTGGGAGGACGAAGAAATTCAGAGTTGCAGACGGGGCAGCTGAGAGGAATCTTTATAGTTCATGTGGTTAGGGCTGCCCCGTACATCAGTGCTCCGCACTTCGCAGGCTCCTCCGTGAACTGCAGAAACCTAGTCCGGATCTAGCCGCCCTTCGTCCCACAACTCGGAGGAGAGTGGGATGACATAACTCGTGACAGGCGCCGTGGACCCGACACGACCCCACCAGCCCACCCCTCGGAGCAGGGTGGGATTTCACATGGGTCGTGACTGGGGCTCATGCACGTCTGCGTCCATACTTGGCGAGGCGTTATCCCGCCTGGCGGCGGGATGTGAGATGGACGGGGTATAAAACGAGGGTACAACCGCGTCTGCGCCGCGACTCGGGCTTAAAGTTTTGGCAGACACTTGAGGGCTGGAGCGATCGAGTTGTGAACTGCCGGCCTGTCTTCGGCAACGTCCAGCATGACTGCCACGTAAAGCACATATATGGAATCTTTGAACAAATGGGCAAGGGCACGCAAGCATGTTGGAACGCATCAAAGCCAACTAGGCCGGTGCCATCTCCCGTTCGGTCGGAAGAAAGGTTTCTCTCGCCTGCTGGCATGTCCCGGCCTGTGCGTCCTCCTCCGCCGCCACCACCAGCAGCAGCAATCCCCGACACCGCCGACATTCGGACGGCTCACAAGCCCTGGTGGCAGATCATGTGGGCGTCAACCGACGCCAGCGCCCTGTCGCCAACGCGGCCGCCGCAGCTCTGCGGCGCTAGTCCGGGGATGCGCAGCTAGGCGCGCAAGTTCTTCGGGGTTCCTTCACATCGTGGAGATGAAACACCATGCGGGTCACCGGCGGCAGGCCCGGTAGCTTGCTGGGCGCCGCGATATCATCGACTCAGACAGGAAATATCGATCCCAGGCCCAAATTACCCTTCTAGTGCTTGGAAAAAAGACGAACTGTGCGGATCTTATGCGTACCTTACAGGCAAAAAAAGATTTGAAGTCGATCTTTGGGTCCTAACGTATCCATGGGATGCCAACTTGGCGCTCTGGTCGACGGCGCATATGGCGGAAAATCGCTCCCGGCAAACCTATCGTCGGTGTGCTCCACGGCGATGCCACCCAGGCGTACATGCAGGGAAATTTCTGGTAGGTACCCGCGCACTCGAACGCTTTGGAAGGATTTTTCCACTGCGTTCTGGAGCAATTCCTACACAAAGCGCGTGGCGCCATTCTAGGTATTGTGTACGAGTCTGAGCAATCCAACTTGTTAGAACGCCGCTTCACAGTTCCACCGCACGAATAGACGTCCACTCGAACGTCAGGTATGTTTCAACCATTTCATCACTAAACTTGCTCTTCAGCATCCCGCCCTCATCAAGAGACATTCGTAATATGGTCGTAACTGTCACTTGCCCTTCCAGAATACGTCCCCCGCGAGCCCACACGTCTTTGCTACGTCCAGCACAACCTGCTTGGCGTGTTGGGGCTGGCATGGTCCCCAGCTTCGTCACACGTAGCTTCGGCAGGAAACCTCAAGTTGGGCATTGCGGAGGAGATTATAGATCTGCAGAGGAGGGCGACACAGCCATGTTAAAGTACTCTGGGCAGGAAATCAGGTTCATCCACGCGGGGCCCATCCAACAGCACAAACCGAGGAACGCGAGGACCGGGATTACCGAAGCCCAGTCAGTCCTGCCACCCGGATCGGCGGCCTTGTGGGACCTAAAGGGGAGGCGTGTCCTCAAAGACTGGAATGCAGGCCATGTTACCCGTCGACACCCCGATCCCTCCATCGGTCCGTTTTTCTCCAGCGCCGTACCCAGTCCCTGTGCCCTGGGTTGAGGCCATCTGCATCAACCAGCCGAACGAACACGAAAAGGGTCACCAGGGTGCGGCACGCGCACCAGGGCGTACGCCGTGGCCGACCGGGCCGTCGCCCGGCTCGGCCCGGCGTCTGGCGGCAGCATGCTCGCCACTTCCACGCCGGGGCGCCTCGCGAGACCGCTCAAGTTCATCACGCGGCTTTGGGCGGGCCTGCACTCCTCCGCCGCCCAAGAGGAGGGTTGACAGGACCCGAGCTGACGGCTGCCATGCGGCCGAATCACCTACGACGCCATAGTGCCCCATATCTGTGCGTGACTGGTGCGACAAGCGCTGGGTGGCCCAAGAGACTCGGCTGGCAAGCACGAAGGCCAGGGTCGTGGGCGCAGTTCGGCTTTGATGCGGTGCCGTGGCGGCTGCGTGTGAGGACGGTCTTTTGCCTATCCTACAAACCCAGCATCCCCGTCGAAATGAAGGCGCAACTCAGCGACTCTCGCATCGAGCGGATGGCGGGCATGGTGCTCTGGAAGGGCTTGCGCAGGGTCTCCTCCAACTGTGACAACGATGCCTTGTCGGTCCTGGCGTTGGGCGACATAACTCCCTTCGCCGCGTACCACATGCAGCTCCAATTTGCAGTTGACACCTCTCGCGCCTATCTCTACGATCAGAACGTTGTAAGCTAGTAGTTTCGAGATATCGGCGTACGGTGTGGGGTGATCAGGGGCGTGACCACACATATTCCCATGAACCCTAGAGTGGACAGGCGGGTGCGACTTGCCGGAAGATGAAGGGTGAGGAGCGGCGGAGGGGTGTATGAACCACCAGATGAGTCTGTTCGGACCACATGTGCCCAAAGCATATCCAAATCGGTCACACAGAAACGAGATCCGGCCCTTCCTTACTGATATCGGAGCGAACGTCAAGAAGGTCTGGAGCCCGTGCTAGGATGGGCCCTCCTATTGCGCATCACGTCCCCGAAGCCATCTCACTTGGCAAGGACTGCTTCTCACTCGGGCTCTAGAGGGCCACAGATCGCCCCAGAGGCGACGGCGGTGGTCGTGTATTGTCTTTTGCCGTCTTCCACTAAAGAGCTGCCTATGTGTCTCGGAAGACACTGACCTCATGATTCTGCACACAACGAGACGCCGTCCCATGCTTGTCGACTGCTCCAAGCCTCTGATATTGCGAGTAGCTGGAGAGTCGTCGACGTACCGCGCGGCCGGCGATTGTTTCGTTTACGGATTGCAAGACAGCGCTGGAGTGCTCGGTCGACTGCCGCGTCCTCGGTGCGCCAATCTGTACTCCCATACTGGCAACAGTCACGGGCCATGTTCAACAGTAAACTCGGGGAACGACCGACGCCGACCTGTGGCTGGCGCCTCCGGCGGAATGGCAAACCATCGAGCGGCCCGTTGCCGGGCACGATGGGGAAACAAACCCCCCATTCCCCCAGAACTGGCCCATCACCGAGGTGGTCAATTACGACCCACGGATGGAGTTTGATGTGCTCCGTTACAACGCTGTTGATATCTCGATGTCAATATTGGTATGCTATGTTTCGTCTTCCTTAATATACCCACCTGAGCTAATTTGCTCGCTCGTTTTTCTTCCAACCCAGAGAATTTGGGGGGTGTTTCTGTCCTCCTTTTATTCTAGAGCACAATCGCTGCCAAAAAGTGCTTTGCTCTGGCTTAATACATCGACGCGACGGAGCGTCAGTGGTTTGGGCCTTCTGCGGATTCACCGATGCCTCGGTCGCATCGTGTCGAGGACTGTTTAAACTCTATAACGTGGTTAGTTAATAGGGGCCAGGCATAAATGTCAATTTCCATAGCGGTCCTAGCACACCGCCATGCCTCACGCGAGCGGAGGACGCTGAAAAGAGGAGTGCGGGATAGTTAATAGTGCGTGCTCTGCTCTTGCGTTTTCTCGTGTTGCAGAGGCTTTGTGGGGCGTGCTGAGACAACCGGCAATGACACCGGTACCCGCAACCGTTGGAAGGGTCCCGCCCTGGCTGCCGCATTGGCCCAGGAGCCCCGGGGCACGCAAACCATGATTCCATGTTGGAGAGATTGGCGCGCATCGCTTCGGCTCGTCAACCGATCACACTGACGGCGACCTTGTCCAGGGACATGAAAGGGGTTCAATACCTGCACGATGCGACATCGACAACGCCGTGGTATATATAAATCTCAACGGCCTGGCGCTCGCTTCTCCCGTTCTGGTCCTGCTCTTCAGCCCTCGCTCAGGTTGCCCAACATAACATTCGCTTTTTGGAGACACTACTCTCGCTTATACCCGTATCAGACGCTCCCGCTCCCGCCTAATCCTTTCTCCCCCCACTCAAAACCTTCAAGATGCGCTTCTCCGTCGCCGCCGTCTCCGCCGCCCTCTTCGGCGCCGCCCTGGCCGCCCCGGCTCCCCAGGCCGACGCCGGCGCGACCGAGACCGTCGTGATCCAAAAGTTCGTCTCCACCAGCAAGGGCGCGACCACGGGCAGCCCCGTGGTCTCCATCAGCTTCCAGCTCGTCTCGCACCGCGAGGCCGGCGTCAAGGCCTACGTCTGCGAGGCCCACAACCCCAACGGCATCACCCCGGCCGACGTCAACCAGTGCGCCGGCTTCCAGTCGTTCGACGGCTACCACTTCCAGTACCTCGACACCAAGACCGGCAACACCAGCCTCCGCGTCTTCCACCAGACCGCCCCGGCCTTCGGCCTCTGGGGCAACGCCTTCATCCCGGGCAACTGCGGCATCGAGGGCGACGCCCAGATCTGCCGGAAGGATTCGATCAACGTTTCGCTGGCCCTCAACTAAGGGAGGAGGCCGCGAACCGTTTTGTTTTTCCCCGAGAGAACGTACAGGACGAGGGCATTCCGATGCTTCCTTGGGATATCTTAATTATAGGGCTTTATCGCTTTAGCAAGTAGTGTCTCCTAATCCAACTGGGCCTGCTCAACCCAACTTGCATGCGTCCGAGTGTCTTGTGTGCTCATTGCTTTGTTGGGCGGGTGTCGTCGACGGGAAGTCATGCCAAGCAGGTTTGTAGTCCAGTATTCTGTCACCAATGGTTCCAGGGCGTCTGGCTGCGCCTGAATTCAGCACGGCCTGCAGTTCAACCATATGGCCCAGCCGTCGTCATGTCCGCAAGGCGGTCGATTTGCGCTAATGATATGATGTCGTCTAGGCGACTTGATAGATCGGGACCATCCGCTCCTGGTCCAGGAACACAACATGGCGATTGCTGCTGAAGGGCTGCCAATTCACAACGAAAATGCGGGCTTTTGGTAGGCCCTGCGCCCAGCTGGTACAAACTCTGGCTCAGACCGCTGTCGGATTCGGGGCTGGTTGATGTGGCTTATGTGCTAGGAACAGCAGCTCATCGGGCAAAAATACATGTTCTTGGCGCACTTCAGCCCCAGCCTGACCGGATTTTCTCTACGGCATATCGGTCGGTGGGAGGGAGGGTACCGAGGTCGCCTAGGTACCTAAATATCCACGGAAGTCGGAGGTCTCTCGAGGCGGTCCGGTCTGCCTAGGTGCCTAGAAGCCCAACTAGGGGGAGGCTACGACAAGTTGCAGGACGGATGGAAATGGCCATGGTAGGTCAATACTTGCATAAGCGCCGAACGCCTCGTTTTAAGAGGCCAATAAGTGCCATTCCACGCTCGCTGGTGGCGGGTGATCTCGACCCAAGCGCACATGGTTTTGATTGGGCTCATCGTCGCAAAGCTCGAGCTCGGACTCGCTCCCAGTTGTCCCATTGCCAGAACCTCTCCCGACAACGGTATCCCGGCCCCTCAAAAACACCCACGAGAGTGGCAGATTGATGGCTGGCCTTTCCAGAGCCAGCCATAGATCCGACATCCATCGGGGCTCCATTCCATGGCGGCCCAGATTAATCTCCGCGAGCAGGGCCTGACCGTGTTGCACCAGGCGGATCATCCCAAGGTTGAGTACGTATCCATTGGCTGCCTTCTACTGTCAAAATGCCATCCAACTAATTCCTCCCTTCCTCCAAGTATCGTGTTCGTCCATGGATTCACGGGCCACCCGAAGAACACCTGGACCTGGCAAAGGGCGAAGCATGGGCCATCCCACCAAAAGAGGAAGCACGACCCAGGGGAGGGATCCTCTTCGGGCGGAGTCCGAAAGTTCCTCAAAGTGACATTTCGCAAGAAGGACCGAAGTCCATCACCAACCGCTACGTCATCCTCGACTCCGGACCCCAGCTCCTCGGAGACGACCCGCGCGGCAGCAACCAACGCCGGCACCGAGCGACAAAACATACCCGAAGAAGTTTACTGGCCAAAAGACCTTGTCCCCACAACCGTCCCCGACTCTCGAATCTTCACATACGGTTACGATACCAACATTCGACACTGGGCCAAGGGCCCAATCAGCAGCAAAACAGTCTACGACCATGGCTGGGATCTGCTTTGCTCTCTCGAGGAAGCCCGGCGTGGCGCAGGCGAGGGATGTCGTCCAATCCTCTTCGTCGCCCACAGCCTTGGGGGAATTGTCGTTAAGGAGGCTCTGCGCAGATCGAGACGAGCCGCTATGATCAAGCCCCATATCCACGCCATCTTCGAAGCCACCCTGGGCCTTATATTCTTCGGTACCCCACACCGAGGTGCAAATCCAAGGCGCTTCCTTCACCATGTCTTGACAGTGTCGATCCAAGCTGTCGGGGTTAAAACCAACGACAACATCGTGAACACCCTTATGCCTCATAACCCTCATCTTAAGGACCTTAGTGACGAGTTTGCTATTCTTTGCGTCAATAAGCAGTGGCCAGTGTACTCGTTCCAGGAAGAGTACGGCGTCACCCTACTCGGTGGAGCCAAGGTGGTGGATGATGACTCGTCATGTCTCAATGACGTTAGGATCGAGACTAAACGTCACATCTCGAGCAACCACATGGACATGTGCCGCTTTTCGGGACTCGAGGATGCCCGATACAACATGGTTTCCGCCGCCTTGACATTCATCATTGGCACCGCCACAACACTTGACACCCGCCACGAGACACCCCATCAGGCCCCGCAGTCCGGATTACCAATGGCCCCAACGCCGCCAACTATCTACTCGCACTCCACGATCCCGGCGAGTTCCACGGAGATTGTGGTTGGCAGTGATCTCGGTCACGACGGTGGCCCTGCCGAGCTTCCGTTTGCAACCAACGCCGACGAAGAGATGGAAGATATCCATGGCAGGGAGGTGGAAAGAAAGACCTCGAGAGAGGCGCCTGTGCGGACCCACAGGAGCCCAGGCGACGCACAACCCATGGGTCGCATCGATGCCGCTACGAAGTCCGGCCTCGTCAACCTACTATTCTTCTCCGAGATTGACCAACGTCTAACAGGCTTGACCGCAGCCCAGGGGAAGACGTGTCGCTGGTTTCTCTCCAAACCGGAATACCGAGCCTGGCGCGACCTGGGAAACCAGTCAGAGGACAGCACTTTCCTCTGGATCAAGGGCAATCCCGGCACGGGCAAATCGACCCTCATAAAGTTCCTTTTCGAGCAGGCGAGGGAGGAATCTAAAGGAAATCCTATGCGCATCACTCTGTCATTCTTCTTCCGAGCACGCGGTTCAATCGAAGAGACGACAACGGTCTACCTCTACCGCTCGCTTCTTTATCAGCTTTTTCAGCCGCCGATGGAGGACTTGACCGACGGTTTGGAGTGGATGACGGCGCCCGGAGCACGAGGAGTACAGGAAAAAGGATGGGACGAAGAAACGCTGAAGCAGACACTAAAACACACGGTCTCCAGGTTGGGGCATCGCGCTGTCACCATACTCGTCGATGCGTTGGACGAGTGCGATCAGACTCAAGTTGCCAAGATGGTTTCGTTTTTCGAAGAGCTGTGCGAGCACGCAATGGGATCAGGGATCAGCCTGCGCATTTGCTTCTCCAGTCGGCACTATCCCGCAATCGTCATTCAAAGGGGCGTCGAGCTCATCTTGGAGGCTGAATCGGGGCATACTGATGATATCGAACAGTTCATCAAGGCCAGATTGAGGCTGGGCAGTCTAGGCAAGACTGCCAAGGCTGCGCCGCTTCGAGACGAGATTCGGGACAAATCGTCGGGCATCTTCCTTTGGGTCGTCTTGGTCATTGAGATCCTCAACCAAGAGCCTATTAACAGCACCGCCTCCATCAATGCCTCGATCGATAAGCTCAGCAGGCGGCTTAAGGAAATACCGCCTGGCCTTCACGACCTGTTCGAAATGATTCTTGCGCGGGATGGCAACGACCTAGACCAGCTCGACCTGTGTCTTAAATGGGTTCTTTTCGCTACCCGTCCCCTCAAACCACAAGAGCTGTACTTCGCCGTCCAGTTTGGCCTCGACAAGGACACCTCGGGTCTCTGGGACCGTGAGGAGATCGTTGATGACCAACTCAAGGCATTCGTCAGCTCCTCCTCCAAAGGGTTGGCCGAAGTCACGCGCAACAAGGCTGCTCAAGTCCAGTTCATCCACGAATCTGTCCGGGACTTCTTGTTGGGCCGATACGGGCAGCAGTGGTCCGGGGCTTCCGTCAACTTTGAGGGACACAGCCACGATGTTTTTAGGGATTGCTGTTGGGCCCAGCTGAACGCCCCCGTCGGCCTGACCGTCGATATCCCCGACGAGCCACTGGAGAAGACCGAAGCAGCAAGGACAAGGGCGGCCCTGCGGCACAACTTTCCGTTCCTCGAATATGCGGTTTTTGGCGCTCTCGCCCATGCCAACAGCGCTCAGCAGCACGACGTAGAGCAGGGGAGATTTCTGCAAACCTTTCCACTCTCCCAGTGGGCCATGTTCAGCAGCGCTCTCGAACAGTTTGCCGTTCGCCGATACTCCAAATCAGTCGACCTCCTGTACATTCTCGCAGAAAGGAACATGAGTCACCTTATTCCTCTCCTCTGCTCCGACCCTAAAACGTTCTTTTCCGCAGGGAAAGAGCGTTACGGCCCGCCGATTTTCGCCGCCCTGGCCACCGAGAGCCACGATGCAGTCGCGACAATGCTGCAAGGTATTCAGAAGACATACCAGCACCTACCTCCGCCACTCCAAACCCTTGCGGAACACCATTTTAAGGACCTGGCGGCACTGTATCTCCGCAACAGAGGCCTTCACCGCCGTTTCCCACGCGACATGGTCTTTTCATCACGAAAAACCCTCCTATCCTACATGGTCCCGGTCATGGATGGGTCCGATATGAACAGCACTGGTGCGGCAATATTATTGGCCTACTTGCTTCTGAGCCCACCAGACATCGATACAGCGTTGCTATTTTGTGCAACGGTACTGGGCTACGACAGCATAGTCCAGTCTCTGCTCGACACGGGGCAGCCTGATCTCAGCGCGAAAGATGAGGCAGGCAGAACATTGGCGGCAAATGCCGCTGCGCAAGGGCACGTACGCTTCATACAAATGCTTCTGAACTCGGCCAAGGTTCGCGTCGATTCTCTCGATCAAACTGGCACCCCGCTGCTAATATGGGCAGCTATAAACGGCCACCAGATCGTTGTGCAACTGCTACTCGATTCTGGCATTGTTTCCGTGAATCGTAAAGATAAAGCGGGTCGTACGGCGTTACATTGGGCGGCTCAAAACGGCCACTGCACTATCGTGGAATTACTGCTCGATTCGAGCAAAGCCGCCGTCGATATGCAAGATAGGTGGGACCGGACAGCGTTATCGTGGGCGGCTGTAGGGGGCCACCATACTGTCGTGAAATTGCTACTCGTTTCGGGCAAAGCTGCCGTCGATATAAAAGCTAATACTGGCCAAACGGCGTTACATCTGGCGGCCGAACGGGGTCACCATGATGTTGTGCGCCTACTGGAGGAACATATGAGCAGAAACCCCCAAGGTTGAAAGCTCGGGGTGAGCCGGAAGTCGAGTTTGCGTTGTGTCGCCCCATCTGCTAAGCAGAGGCGCTTCTGGAGACGGAGGAAGGACTGGGAGCAGCTTCGGGTATGAAGTTCATGCTGGTGGCGGACGCATCTAAAACATATAGCACCTGACACAGAGCAGCGCAGTTCCGGGTCCTAGCTCGCTCCGGTTGCGGGCAGTGCGCGAAAAGAACAGGCGAGATGGCCGGGCGCGCGACCCAGCTCTAGGAGGACCAGGGCATCAGGAGCCAGCCCGGGGTGTCCGAAATATCGTTCCACCACCCACACGGCGAGACTGCATGGCTATTCCCAGCGTCCCGAGGGGACCATCCGCGAGCGGGGCCCGTCGCGCTGTCGCCCCACTGGCGGCAAACCTGCCACGTCTTTTGGCATCCCGGGGTCTTGGGCAGATACGAGACGCGGCGTGCCGATGCTGGCGGGGTGGCGTTGCTGATCGCGGTGTCCCCCATAGACGGCAGCCGTTTCGGGGACTTTGCTCCAAGGCCAACGGCAAGTCCGCGTCGGTAGCCCATTCGCCCCCGTCTGTTGGTCTCGAGTCGGTTAGCGTCACGAGCAGCGCTGCCAGACTGACCGCGGGTGGAGGAGTGGCGGCTCTCAGCTTTGTGGGGCGGGGACGGCGGCAGGGTCGGCGGGAGGGTCGGCGGGATGGCGGCCTCGCATAGGCCAGAGTGCGGTGGAGGCAATGGCAGTTGGTCGCCCGGGCTCATCTCGCGGACCCGTTCCTCGGGACAGGAGTCCGTTAGCCCTGGCCTTCAAACTTCCGGGCGCCCCGCGACATGAGAAATGCCGGGCGTCGAGGCTACTCTGCGGTATCGATTGCCTGCTTGTGGAGACAGTTGGTGCGTCAGGCCGTTGGCTAACCGAGGGTGACGACATGAGGCCAATGAGTGGTGCTTTTTCATGTACATAACTAGGGTTCCAATTGCAATTCCAGAAAGTTTCCAACGGCAATTCCTTCATCACTAACCAGGGCATTGGCATGCTCGTAGCGCAATTTGAAGCTAGCGTTACCGAGGTCCAGGATGCACTGCGAGGGCGGTGGGCGAAGTGGCACCCACCAACGCATCTCCTTGTTGTGCTTGAAATTGAGAGATCGGTGTGCTGCTGGACGGACCATGTTACGTGCTAGCCAGGAGCCATGAGCGTAACCGTCACCCCCGCTGCCTCAACTACCTACGTACCGCGCAACACAGGCAGAAAAGTGCATGCGAGTGGAGACAAGATAGTGGGGCTACCGATATCTCTAGGCCTGGCCATCGCCCAGCCGATGTGTCTCGTTTTCGCGCGTGGGTGGCGAGAAACACTTTGGCTGGTGTGCCATGATCGGTCCAAAGGTCGACTTGGGAACTTTGCTCATCATAATCTGGGTCAAGGTATTACAATTAGAGTGTTGGTCCTGTATATTCATGTATCTACCCACACGTCTACTTGTGCATTCCTCGTTGTTATCACCCAAACTCGTACAGCTAGGGATGCTCACCCACGACGCCGCCCTCCCTTGCAGCGTCGCTGGCTATGGGCCATTTTGCACATCTGTGTCCCTTTTCCGGTCACTTTTTCTCGTGTTGCTGCCAGCCCCTGAGGTTAGGAGCCTGTGGGTGGTTGGTGTGGTCAGGGCAGTTTGCATGTCCTGGTAGCAAGCCGTACAAGGACTCCCCGTTTCCCAAAGGCCTCCGTGTGCCAGTCAAGCCCTGGCTAATTTCACCAGGGAAGAGCAGAATGGATACGCTAGAAAATTCGGTGGTTGCCCCCATATGTGGTAATCTTCCTTGTACGTCGAATCGAACTGCATTGCGCCCCGCCAGTCCTTGCTTCTGTCTTTCCATTCCCACTTCTTCGGTGACGCACACCGAGACACTATATACGCGTTTTCCCGCTGGCCGGAACAAGCGGAGGGAGGCTGATTTCCTGGTCGTTCCTAAGGTCGTACGGCTTCACGGTGGAGGATAACTTACCACCTGCTATCGGTGCAGTGTTAATAAGAAGGGTTCGATAACCTATGAGGGCAGATGCAGCCACGAAAGGATTTGCCCCCGCGCGGAGAAGCCGTGGGTCATGCGGTGGCCCTTCCTCATCGGGTTGATGGCGCAGGTCGGGTAGAAGGTGGTGGGGTTGAAGGATATATGTTCTAGTCGGGGGAAAGAAAAAAGAAAACGGATCGAGGTCAGCAAAGAAACGCGCTCCCAATCACGGCGGGGCGTAGGAAGCGACGGAAAATAACAAAACAAGCAATCATGCGCTTACCGCCAATTTCGGCCGTGGTGGACCAGTCGGGCCAGGCGGCGGTGGCGTTGTGCCGGCAGTTGCAGTTGAGCTCGGTCATCGGCGACCCCAATATGGTTGTCGACCACATGCTGCATAACCTGCAGTTCTCGAAGGCGTCGCCGCTGTTTTTTTTTGTTGTTGGAAGAAACAAGACACGTTAGCAATCCGATATCAAGAGCTCGAACCAAACGTGATGCGGATGGCCGGGGCCCTACAGTTCCTGCGGCCAAAACTTGGCCGAATTCAGCGAATTGCCGGTCGCGCTGGGGTCGATGCCGAGGCAGTCGTTCATGTCCATGGTGGTGTTGACAAACCGGGTCTGGGACAGGTCGGTGGGGCAGCTGGCGAGGAGGGCGCCGGGCACGTCGTCCGAGAGCCTCAGGTCCTTGCAGGCCCAGTCGAGGGGCACCTGGCCCTTGGCCCAGAGGTCGTCGGCGCAGCTGAGGGTGTTGTTGCGCTGGTCAAGGGTGAACCTGCCGGCGATTTTGAGCGTGCCCGGGGTGCCGCCGCAGTCGTAGGCCCACTCGACCGCGTCGGTCGTGTTGGTGAAGGTGCAGCTGGATCCGCCCATGCCCCTGTTTGGAGAAGTCAGCAAACAACCTAGACCAAAACACATGCCCAGGGACTGATGGGATGGATTGGATAGGTGGGTGGGTAGGTCCTTACCGGTGCCGGAACTCGGCGACACCGCCGTTGTTGACGATACACTTGTCCAGGTCGAGCTGGTAGCGCGCGTATATGGGGTAGCTCCCGTGCGGCGTCTTGATGGGGCAGTGCGCCTCCAGTATCGACTTGCCCGGGATATTCACCTTGACGAGGATTTTCTTGCACCCCGCGTTCAGCAGGTCCATTAGCCCCGCGGGCTCCGTGGACGTGGCCGGGGCCGTTGTCGTCTGCTGGAAGAACTCCTCGTCGTGCGTCAACGTCAACGTCCTCACCGACTGGGAGGTCACAGACCGCCTCGTGTGTAGGGGGGCGGCGTTCCGGCGCTGGTGGCGCTTGCCGGCTCCGGCGTTCGGCGCGGGGACGCAGAAGAGCTTGCCGTCCTTGAGCTCGATTCGCTCGTCTGTTTATCATCGTGGAATGTAATGTTAGCAGCTCATAGACATAACTTTGATGGTAGCACGCGGAAACAGGGACATCTTACCAAGATCAATGCTGGCGTCTGCTGGCCCCGGGCCTGCGCCGCACTTGCAGGACAGGACCGCCTTGGTCGCGTCCTTGCCGGGCTGGCCGGGCTGGTAGTCCGAGAGCTCGAGCTGGTCGTTTGACGGATCGACCGAGCTGAAGCCGGCAGTCTTGGGATCGCCGCCTGGCAGCAGCCGCGATGTGAGGGAGCATTCACAGGTGTTCATGGCCATGCCCCTTTTTGCAGGCAACACGGAATTTATGGTCAGTTACGGGCAATTACAGCAAGGAAACTAGAAAAAGATCGCAGGACGACAAGACTCACTCCTTGGCCCAGGCCAGCCTGCCATCGAAATTTCCCAAACAGAGGTTGAGGTCGACGGTCGCGCCGGCGACATCCTCACTGCCGCCCCCGGGACGTTGCCACTTGGTCACCAGGACGTTGTTTGTGGGACCTCCCGCGAGCCTCCAAATCTGGGCCTTGTCGGTGAAAACAGCGCTGGCGAAGGTGTTGGCATAGGCTAGAATGCCTATGAGTGCATAGGATGAGATTTTTGTCATGCTCTTTGTGTTCGAGCCGGCAGTCGGTATGTAGTTAGTTCGTGCGTTGGTTATTGCGTCGGTGATTAAATAGTAGTAGGTCCTGTTTCACTTCCAGAGTGATGCTTTCGTTTAGAAATGTATCGGGACGGATCGACACTGATCGTCGAAGAGAGGGCTAATAGTGTGTCATATACCCGAACCTGACGTCCACCGGCCGAGGAGGAGTTGCTTTGTTATATGGCCTGGACCAGCCAGTCAATGGATGGAAACCACTACGAGACTAAAAATATCTGCCCCAAACAAAGACGTCCTTGTGTGCGACTGAGAAGCAAAAAAGCCCAGTCAGAGGCCGTGGGGATTGGCCAAGAAATTGCTTGTTCGTTTTGAGTGAATGTGTCGACAAGCATGGTCCAACATGTCATTCCTCGCATTTGGGTCCAGAAAAGGACATTCTGCATGCGTGGGCTGAAGGGAGGGACAGGGGGACAGGGGGACAGGTATCGCCAAGAAAAGGACGCATCGCTTTCTATTCAACCATAAATCCACCGCCCATATCGTCGTCGTCGCCGTAGTCGTTGTGAGCCACGAACCCGCCGCCTGTGTCGTCGTCGTCCTCGACATCGTCCGCAATCCCGTTCCCGCCGTCACCTCCATCCTCCATCCCATCATCCCGCCCCGCCTGTTCATCGTCGACCTCATCAGCCTCCTCCTGCCCATCATCCGCAGCCGCAGCCTCCAACATCGGCTTCGCGCTACTGCTACCACTCGGGCCCAGCCCCATACTCCGCCCAATCATCTCGTCGAGCCGCAGCACCTTTAGGAAGCGGCTCCACAGGCGCAGCAGCGCGCGGTTGCGCCGCGCCTCCTCGGCCTCGGCCTCGAGGTCGCCCAGCGTCGCCGCTACCAGCCGGACCGCCTCCTCGCACTCGGCCGGCACCACGACGCCCCTCAGCACCGCCGTGCCCTTGCGGTCGCGGAACTCGAAGCCCGTCAGGGCGGGCGCGTAGTCCACGCCAAGCACAAACGCCGCCCGAGCAGCGAGCTCGTCTGTCAAGTGGACGCCGCCTCGGGGCACCATGGACGGCACGAACACCTCCACGTTGCCAAACTTGTTCTTGGGCACATGGCCGTTCACGACCAGCGGGGGTTCGTAGGGGTCTGTCTGGTCTTCGGTAAATATTGGAACTCCAGCGGCAGTGCTGCCGGAGGAAGGCCCGAGGACGGGATCTTCATCTACATCATCGTCCTCATCCGGCTCGTCGCCGCCCCGATTTTCGAAATAACTGCTTTTGCTCTTAGGCTTCGGCCGTCGAGGAATATGCTTGACGGGGACTTCGCCAGGTCTAACCACGCGGCCCATGCGGTACCACTTTTCCTCAGACCAGGCGATGCGCACATCACGCCGTCTGTAGATGCGCTCGACCCGCTGCTGTTTCCCCTTGCCACGACCGCCGCCGGCACCTCCCACGCCCACAGTCCCAGAAGACTTGGCCCCAGGGATGAGGACCTCGTTGCGCTTGAGGTGGCGCTCGAGTGCGTGTGTTGGGTGGCCCTTGAAGTCGGCCACGTTGCGAGGCATGGGCTCCCGCCCAGCCGTGGTCGCCAGCTCCGCCTCTTCGCTGCGGTCCAGGTCCGTAACAATCCCGAGCGGGCGCGCAAAGAAGCTCAGGGCGCGCGCGTACCACTCTTCGCCCGTTAGTCCAGCTGCTATGGCCGCCAGGGAAGCGGATGAAGTCGGAACGGGCAGAGTGTCAACGCGCATCCTGCGGGTCTTGGACGTGTATGCCTTTGCGTAGCGGCGCGTCACATCCCTAGCCGTGCCGTCGGATGCGAACGAGACGGCATAGCAGAGACAGTTGAGCCGATCCGTTAGGGGAGGCTCTAGCTTTGCAGGCCTTGCCTGCGAGCAAGTCACTATGGGGTCGACGGGCTGCCATTTCTGGTGTGCCTCGTCAAGCACCTCGACCCAGTACACAGGGAATGCCGACTCGCCCGTGACGGGTTTACGCCCCTGTTCTTTTGTGACAGCGGCGGAGAGGGACTGCTGGGCAAGTGGCGGTACCACGTAGGCGGCAGCGTTGGGGTGCCCCAGCCGGCGTGCAACGAGCGATGAGCTCTGTATCGCGCCCGATGGAGGCACGTATTTGTACGAATCGTAGTTGGGCATCCTACGCTTGGGCGCCTCGGCCTTTTTGAGGCGTGGCTTCTGAAGTGTCGGGGTGCTCGAGACGAAGGACAAGGGCTGGAGCGAGCAAACGAGACGCGTCTCGACGCCGACGGACCTAAGGAGGGCGCAGAATAGCTGTGCGCCCACGTCGCGGGAGCCATCAAGGTACTTTGCCGATTTCCGAAATTCTGTCTTGTCCAGGGCCGAATCCAAGTCTTCTGGTGCCTGGTAATCTTCGAGATGTGACGGCTCCTCGGCCCACAGCGCCCTACGCAATCCACGTTCTGTGATGTTGAAGGCGGACTGAAAGATGCCGCGGGCCTTGACCAAGCCGTCTTTGAGGGATTCGGAGCGGCCGAACTGTGTAAGTCCACTGCGGGGCTTCAACATGTCGACCACCTTGTCGGGCAACAAGGGGCGCAGGGCGCTCTGCACCTGGGCGTCGTCGCACCAGCGATTCCTACGCGCGGCATGCACCAGCAAGCAGCAAATATGTAGTTTGTGCACCTCGACCCTCCGCTCCTTCTCGGTCCGGCTGATGGGTTTGCGCTTGGGCGCGCCCCTCCTCTTGATGGCCTCGGCGGCGGCGGCAGCGCGATGTGTAGAGAGATCTAGCTCCAAGGTCGCGGCTTCTGGGGCGTCCGCTGGTAACGCGCCAAAGTCGACATCTTCGAAACCAACATCATCGTCGTCGTCGTCGTCTTCTGAGTCCTGGTATGTCGTCTGAATCGTCGGTTCCGGCAGAGCCACGTCCTCGAACTCGATGTCCTCGTCCTCGTCCTCGTCGGCGTCGTCGGTCGGCTCGCTCGCCTCCGCTACCTTGGCGCTGGGCTTGACAGTAGGGGCGGTAGGCTCTTTCGGCGTGGCGAGCTGTGCTCGGGTGGCGTCCCTTTGTCCGGGCCGACGTGGTCGCTTCGCAGGAGGCTCGCCGTCTTCGGGTTCGGCGAGACGTGATGGCGAGGACGGCGCAGCACCGGCCTCGCGCAGCAAATGGCGATATTCGCGGGGGACGGCCTTCTTCCTGCTGCTGCCGGCGGCCGCGGGGGGCTGAGCTTGGGAGCGCGTGGTGCGCCGGCCGACAGGCGGGCGTCCATTTGTCCTGGCGCCCGCCATGATACTAAAGAAATAGTTGAAGATGGGGTGCAACCAAATTTTAAGGACTCAAGGCGGTCGCAGCATTTTCATGGCTGTGGTATGCAAGATGCTCAGGCAGAAAAGCAACAGCAAGGAATGGAACTGGCGATCATCGAAGCTCGGTCGACGTGGGATCGCTCCCTCGGAGTAATGACGAAATCCGAGACACACCCCCCTGTCAATGGTCGCGACAGCACGTGATCTACGGGACTACCCCTTTCGGCTCCCTCCCAGCCGCCCGTCCTCTCGAGTCCAGGGAATGGGCTTGTTTTCGCTCCTCTCCTCAATGACGTATACTTTTTCTCTATCAGAATGGCGCGTCGGGATAATACCATAACTTCCAGAGCCGTTGCACACGCAGTTCCTCGAGAACCTATTGGATGAGTCTGTCGTTTCCGCCAGTTGTCTAATGCGAGCCGCACAACGAGTGCGCCGCCTTCGAGTCCACGGAGCACCCAATGCACCGCGGCCAGCTACGACCAGAAGGCGTAACCGCACATTCTCGGGCATTTGTGTGGAAAGCCTTGGAATCAATGTTCCAGTCGGAGACTTTACTGTAGACGGCCGAGTACCCAGTTGGATCGAAACACGTCTGAAAATGCCATGCGCCCATCTCGACTGACACTAGCGCGGCACTTGTGCAGATCGCCAATGTGGTGCCGGCAAGTGAGCGCCGCCATTAGAATGTGCCACCATCAAACAATTTGGTGGTCGCTTATATCAAGATACAACAGCTAAAAGGCCGCCAAGTCAGGTTTGGAGCCCCTAGAGTTTTCCGTCTTTGCTCAGGTGTGCGCCATGCAAAATAGTAATAATTACAGTACTAGAACTAGAAAATCCCCACAGGTAAATGGCTCATGGATGAGTTCTACGTTACAGGTAAAACATGCATGCACGTCCGATTCCACTATGAAAACGGAGTGGCGTTGATTAGACCATTCGACCCGACCCTGCGGAACTCGCCGCCTCCCCTCCGATTAAAGCGTCCAAAGCCGGAAGCAGTTGAAGTTGGACACGTCCTTGACGCAGTCCGGCGGCGGCGGTGTGCCGGCCGTGCCGCGGCGGAGCGAAATGAACTGGCCGCACGGGTCGTTGTTCTGGAGGCGGCTGAAGTCGAGCTGCTCGTCTGCGCGCAGCGACCGGTCGAGCCTGTAGCTGTTCCACGTGAAGTTGCGGTCGAGTATCTGCTTGTCGTACGTGATGGAGACGTTGGCGAGGACGCCGCCCGAGCAGCCGGGGCCCGTGAAGAGCGTCATGCGGACCTTGGCGTCGCCGTTGATCTTGGACGGCACCGTGTTGGCCGGCCGCCGCTCCTCCTGCGAGACGTTTTCGACGGGCGCGGGAGGCGCCTCCGGCTGGGGCTCGGGAGCCGCCTCCGACTGGGGCTCGGGAGCCGCCTCCGACTGGGGCTCGGGAGCCGCCTCCGACTGGGGCTCGGGAGCCGCCTCCGACTGGGGCTCGGGAGCCGCCTCCGACTGGGGCTCGGGAGCCGGCTCGGGCGCCGGCGCCTCGTCCCTGCGGTGGTGGCGCTGCAGCGGCGGGGTGTGGGCGACGGGCGCTTCCGGCTCGGCGCCGCCGAGGTCGCTCAGTGTCGTTGGGATGGCATCGACTGGTGGTGGGCTGGACCTGGCGAGCTGGCGCGCCCCGGCGGCGATGGGGTTTGCGCTGCAGGTCGACAGCGCCGAAAAGGTGAAGGCTATGATCGTAAGCGCGAACCGCATGGTGCAAATCGGAACATAAACGCCAGCGTTGTGTGCCCGGGATGACTACTGCCAGGTAGTGGTTGGCCAAAGGCGTTTGCCAGCAAACAGAGGGTGATC
The DNA here is from genome assembly GCF_000145635.1 of Gaeumannomyces tritici R3-111a-1. Lineage (NCBI taxonomy): Eukaryota > Fungi > Ascomycota > Sordariomycetes > Magnaporthales > Magnaporthaceae > Gaeumannomyces > Gaeumannomyces tritici. The sequence goes on along the minus strand of NW_008804548.1, from coordinate 778,654 downwards.
ACCAAACAGGCGTGGGAAACGACAGGCGGCGCATGAATGCTGCAAGTCAAAGTTCTGGAACAGGGGAAGACAGGATCCAGGCCAGTGCCAGCTGGGTAGCGGGGGCTGGGCAGTTTAATGGGGGGTTGTCACTTCACGCCAGTTGTGTTGGCAAGGGAAGAAACGTCTTCTTTCTGTTTCATATGGACGTTTTGGGAAATCTCAACGCTCTGCCTTTTCCCCATCTCCACTGCTCTGGCAGCACCTGGAGCCCCCACCACGATACAACCCCTGGGTCTGTTCCACACCATTGTCGCCGCTCGCCCTTGCTTGAAAATGTCCGAGTGCGTCCACGAGCATCGTTTTGGTAGCAGCAGCTGGATCTGGGTTACTTCACGTCTTGAACTTACTTGACGTCGTGGACTTTTCGAGGCGGTTCTGTCTGCGATACGAGATTCGGGTGGAGAGAGACGTTGTCCGTTGGCAACGTCTACCCACTCTGAAAATCGAAAGGAGGCGTTCGCATTCGCACATTTCCACCCCCTCTATCTGCGACACAAGCTGTATCTTCCACACGAAGCGCATCAACCGGCTCGAGCGCTCATGCAGTCTCAACGTCACCCAAAGCGCGCATATAGCGCATCTCCGCTGCGTCTGCCAACCTAACGCGCCAGAAAATCAATCTGGGTATCCAGATCCGAGGTCCCCCTCGGCGCACGGCGCATCACGGACGGTAGCTGCTTTACTGCGCGTCAGCCAAACGCGGAGGTTACACTGGAGGGTATTTGCACCGAGAATGGAAGTCGCCGCTGAGGTGCTTGTGGGGCGGTCCCCTTTCTCGTGGAGGGGTTGACTGCACAATTCGATTCGCTCAGAAGGCTCGGCGACCTGGTCGACAAGCGCCTGCCCCCTTCCCAGTGCTATTTACGTCATGGCCTTCAAATTCCTGGCTGTTCTTTGCCAAACAACACCACAAAGATGAAGTCGCCAGCCAAGCCAGCCTTCTTGACGTCCAATCGAGGCCACGGGACGGCAAAGTCTTGGGACGTTCATTCCTTGATTTTTGCCTGTCTCTCGACTATGGCGCATTCCACAAAAGCATGGCCCTCGCGGCTGCTGTCTTTGCCCATCGAGCGTTGGGCATTTCCCAAAAACAGCCCGAAATGATCACATCGAACCGGTGTTTTTTCGTTGCATCATCGTGTCTTGGATGGTTCAGTTGAAATCCCTGCGACTGTTGGACTCCCACGTTTGGATTGAGCAAAATGCCAAAACCTCTTTCATCCCCTATTTGGCTCATCTTGGCCGTCGTCCTTCTTCACCACGCCAGCGCGTCCCCGCCATCCCCCGCCACCCAGCGAGACGTGCAGGTTGTCACCGTGACGGCAGCACCCACTATACCCTCCGACGCTCCAGAGTACGTCTCGCGCGACCAGTTCACGTCGGCCGTGCTCAACAGCACCAACGCCTACCGCCGCGACTACGGCGCCGCCAACGTGACGTGGAACGACACGCTCGCGCGCTTCGCCGACGACTACCTCACCAAGGAGGTGACGGACAAGTGCGAGTTTGAGCATTCGGGCGGCCCCTACGGCGAGAACCTCGCCATCGGCTACCCCTCAGCGCGCTCCGCCGTCGAGGGCTGGGGCGACGAGCGCGAGCGCTACGACTTCGAAAAGGCCGACTTCAGCGAGGAGACGGGCCACTTCACGCAGCTCGTCTGGCGCAACACGAGCGACGTCGGCTGCGGGAGGCGGCTGTGCGGCACCAAGGGCTGGTACCTCGTCTGCGAGTACTGGCCCCGCGGCAACGTCATCGGCGAGTTCAAGGACATGGTTGCGAGCCCCGTCGAGGGCGCGTCTTGGAGGGGAGGCGCGGCCGCGTCGACGTGTAGGCTGTCCTTTGTCTTTGGAGGCGCGGCCCTGGTGGCCGTGGTCGTTTTCTAATATTGTTGCTCTTTATCAATTACAGCAGCGCCGACGACCTGTCGAGGTCTCACAATAATGCCCAATCTCAGCGATCATTTCCTCTTTGTGCGCTATATATGCTCCGCTATCCAGGTCTCAAGATCTCGCCACCTCCAGGGATCTCCTCAACGGTAAAGAAGCCCTCCACTGGCGCAGATGGTCTGCCCAGTGATCCACGACGCAGCCGGGCTGGCCAGCCATGCCACCGTGGTGGCGACCTCCTCGACAGTGCCGAATCGATTCTGCAGCAGTGTTTGAGCCAGCAAATCCGCCAAAAGCCCCCCGGGCTGAGCCTGCGACATGCGGGTGTCTATCGGGCCGAGGCTGACGGCGTTGGCCGTCGTCCCGTGCTCGCCGAGCTCCGTCGCCCAAGCCCTGGTCGCGGCCTCGAGCCCGCCCTTGCAGGCGCCGTACGCCGACAAGCCTGGGAGGCCGGCGCGGGACGCGATGGACGATATGCTGATTATGCGCCCGCGCCCGCCCGGGCGGTGGATATAGGGCAGCAACGCGTGCACGAGCGCCACGGGCCCGCGCAGGTTAACGCTGTAAACGCCGTCGAAGAACTCGGGCGTCGTGTCGGCCACGGGCACGTTGGGCGCGACGGCGGCGTTGTTTACCAGAATGTCAAGCCCGAAGCCGCCCGAGTCAGACCAGGTAATCTCCCGCGCGAGCTCCGCCACCATCTGTGCCGGGCCGTCGGGCGCGCCCACATCCCCTCGGAGGCCGTAGGCTCTGGGCTTGTGGGGGAGTGCCGTAATCTCGCGCTTGAGCTCCTCTATTTTGGCGGCGCTTGACTCTGTCGAGTAGCCCATGATGACCTGTGATGGGGGTCCGTCAGTACCGGGCTTGCACAAGCTGTTGTTGGTAATGTCGCAGGACTGGCCCGCATACATTGGCTCCCTGTCTCGCGAGTTCGAGCGCGATGCCGACGCCGATCCCCTTGGAGGCACCGGTCACCAATGCAGTCCTTCCCTGCAGTGGGAGAGCGTAGTTTGTCTTCTGGGAGCGGGCGGTTGTCATTCTAACTTCTTCAGCTGGACTGCCAGGCTCACTTCTTGCCGCTGCTGGTTCTAAGACTGTGTTGAAAGAGAACGGCAATTCTATCAGATCTAGCGGCTGCGCAGATCGAGATAATAAGCAATATTTCCCCTGATCTCATCCCAGCTTCCATGTGCTCTACACCGGTATACCGCCACCCGGGATCTGGTCTGCCTTGGCCGTCCCCGTACGCTGATTAAGGCCCACTGATGGCGACCCGTTGTGGGTTGCAATGGACAATCAAGAGTGCAATAACCGCGCAGCCAGAAGGGTACCTTGATCAAATGTGATTGGAGCTGGCAGTTGGGTGGGTAACGAATACAGCTGTCGTCGCCGCCCATCCATGCAGGCTGCAAGATATCGTGTAGAGCCAAGACCGGCGATCCCCAGAATACCCAGATCGGATATGCCCACCACCAACGCAAGTCCCCACAAGCCCAGCCCCCCTTAACATTACTGTTCACTCTTGAACAGCGGCGTGAGGAAATCTTCGATCCCGGTGAACTTCATGTCCGGAAGCAGCCTGTTCCACTCGTCCGACGTGTCCCACGCGCCGGCCGCGACGGCGAGCATGATGCCGGCAGACATCTGCTCCATAGCCTCGTCTGTAAAGTTGGCATCGAGGGAGGGGTGCTCGACCTTGGGCGCCCACCCGGCCTCCAGCTTCCCGGCCTGCAGGACCTCCTTCCTAAGCCACGAGGTCTCGAGGGGGGCGCCGCGGATGCGGCCCGCCAGCTCCAGCAGGTCCGCATACCGCATGGCATCGCCGCGGATCCCGCCGTTGACGGGCCACTCGCCCTCGTGCTCGATGATGCGCACCACGGCGGCGCGCAGGTCGGCGATGGTGGTGAAGGCGACGCGGGCGTCGGCGTGGCCCTCGACGGCGAGCGCGACGCCCTTGTCCATGCTGATGAGGAACTCCCAGGTGCTGACGTGCGCCGTCGTCTTGCGCGGCGCGCCCAGGTAGTTGAGGAACAGGCCCGGCCACAGCAGCGTGTACTCGAGCACCTTTTTGCCGCCGCCGGTACCGCTATTATTATTGTTGTTGTTGTTGTTGAGGGCGGCCAGGTAGTCGCGCACCAGCAGCTTGTTGTCGTAGTGCGGCATCAGGGCGGCGCTGCTGGGCCTCCCGAGCGACGCGCCCGCGCTCCACTCGCTCGGGATGTAGCGCGGCACGCCGGCCTCGACGGCGGCGTCGATGAGCAGCTTCTGGCTCCGCGCGCCCTCATCCGTGTGGACGACGAAGAAGCAGATGACAGTGTTGACGCCGGCCAGGAGTCGCACGAGCTCGGCCTTGTCGTCGTACTTTGTCTGGACCCAGGTCACGCCCGGGAGGCTGGGGAGGTTGGAGGGGTCCTGTGGGTGGTGTTAGCTGGGCGGGCAGAAAGTGAATCTCAGGGGCCGGCGGCCGCATGGATGGCATACCTTGCGCAACAAGCCTATGATTTCATGCCTCCCTGTTGCGACAAACTCGTCGATTATCTCCCGGGCGAGCTCTGTTTAAACATGTTAGTCTATGTCTCCACCGGACCACCCATAACGTGAGTCTTTTGCACACGCAAAGGTTGACATACGGCCGCTCGCGCCAGCAATAGCAATCTTGACCATGGTTCCGGTTGGCAGAGGAGAAGATCAAAGAGGTATGCCAAGTATGAAACGTATGCTAAGGAATGGTGTAGATGACTTGGGAAATTCTTTTATGCTGCATGGTTTATACTTTTTTTCCGTATGCTGGTCAACGGTGCTTTTATATACTTGGATTCCTCACTTTGTACCATGCTTCCCATGCTGACAATTCAAAGTCATATGTCCTCGGCCTCACACATAACGTTATCGGCGTGATGACAAAAGTGATGGAGCTCTTCGGACCCGGGATCCACAGTTTGCTCCTGATTCCGGGGCCTCCTCTGGTGACACTCCATCTCACCTTTAACGTGCGACACGGTCGGCAACTCTTGCATACATGTACGTGGGGGCCTGGCGTGTTGGGGATCGGCTGCGTAGCCATCTCGCCTGCAGCCGGAGCTAGTGGTAGGAGGGAGGTTTAGGACGCTACAAGGAATTGTATCGCACCAAAGCACACAGCCCACCAGCCATGCCGCTCTCACCGGGTATCTTGTATTTAACTGCTACATTGATCTGATACCATCCAAAGCCTGTGCATCGCATTCCGCCGTGACGGCCAAATCCACAGCGCGGTCAAGCAACACTTGTTACCTCTATGCGGCCATCGGCTTGCCACCTCCATGTAGCCTCTCCTTACTGGCTCGGGGCAACGATGGGGCCCGCCACTAAAGCAAGTCCCAAAGCGGCAGCCCCCCAACCCGCCGCTCCCTGGCACCGCACGATATGCAGGCTCGTTCCCATACGAGAAGAGCGTCTTTGTTCCTCAGAAAAGGATTGGAAATTGCTGAAGCACTGGCAGGAATGGTATTGCATGGACGAGGATGCAGGGCTCTCGGAAGCTTGACCTGAGCTCCACAGTGGCGTTCTTGTCCCCGATTCGGTGGGTGAGGAACGGCTTGTCGAGCTGCGAGCTGAGGCGACAGCACGGTTCATGAGACGGACATGTCTGCTTGGTGAGGTTGCAGCGAGGACGACAGTACGGCTAGGACTGCCGTTGTGATGAACCCCAGATCCGGGCCATAGCTCCTGTGGTATTTTGTGTTCGAGATAGCCTCGAGCCGATCAGGGGAGACGGCAGGGAAAGTGCTTGGGCTCTGGTGGAGGATGGGCCCGGGCCGAAAAATGATGTCAGTGGCTGACCCTGACTGGATTTGGAGCCCGGCTAGGCCTTCCGCTTACCTGAGTTCGGGACCCCGCACCTCAAATTTGGTGACAGGGGTCAACGGGCATTTTGGATTTTGGTGTTGCAACCACGAGCCAACGCTAATTGAACGGCGTGCTCCACAGTACTGGGCCAAGCCACTTTGGTTGTGCCGCCCGCTTCACAGTATTTGAACACGAAAAAATTGTATTCCATCCATCGGGCGGAGCACACGAGAGTGCTGCCACCACCTCTTGTAAAACACACAACATGCCCCCCAATGCTGCTCATGTGCCCCGGCGCATGGCCTCAGCCTCTCGGTTGAATGGCTGAGCCTCAATCGTGGGGAAACCCAGCGCCCGACCGAGGGCGGGCGGGCAGGCTGGGCGAGCAGGAGGTGGCCACGTGAGCACAGCGCAGCCCGCAGCCCTCCACGCCCAGACATGCGGGCCCGCCTCCGCTTGGCGATGCCCAGTTGGCTGGCGGTCCGGCCATTCACGGCTTGATGACGCTTCCGCCAAGGACGTCGGTCGGCCCCAGGGCGGTCGACACCCCTGCTGCTCGGCGGACTGGTGATTTTTTGCTCTTCGTTGGCACTGTTGGCCGCCCAGCGCCCAGCCTTCCCTTTATTATCTCCCTTTCTTTCTTTTTTGTCCCGTCCCCACCCCGGGTTCCTCCTTTCCTTTTTTGTCCCATTCTCTCGTTCCTGCCATCTGGCTGCTGCTTCTTGTGGTGCCGTAAACCAGCAGCACAGGCCCGACCCCAGCATCCAGACTCCGGCCGGCCCAGACCTTTGTTCGACCTCGGACCAGCCCCGATTGGCACCCGGCTCACCGCTCCAGACGCGGGTCGCCGTTCCACCGCTTTGTCCCAGCCACCAGTCCCAGCCGCCGGAACACCACGCTTCCAGGCGGGTTCTCCCTAGAACGTAGGCTGCAGAGACCAGAGCACACGAATTAGTTCTTGTACGAGCCAAGAGGCCACTACGTGTGACAAGAAACTGCCCGACACTGCCCCGAGTTCTTCTGTCCACTAGTCCGCTTTGTGCGGCGTCATTGGGCTTTGGATCCTCCTGACGCGGTTGCCCGCACTGTATCGGAAGCACGGCTGAATCTTGCCCGCCACCTCTCGGCGACGGACCTCGCTTGCTTTGCGCACGCCGATGGCCGACCATGAGACAAGGTCCGCGTCCCCAACGGGGATGGCGTCCCCGACGTCTATTACATTCGCCGAGAACACCACACCGCCCAAAAGCAGCACCCCGACCAAACCCGACGAACTCGACCTGACCGACAGCCATCCTGTGCCCAACAACCGCTTCGCCTTCACGCCGGCCCAGCTAAACAAGCTAGCTACCGCCCGCACTATTGCCGCGCTCGATGCCTTCGGCGGACTGCACGGCCTGGCCGCGGGGCTGCGCACCGATCTCGCCGCCGGCCTCAGCGTCGACGAAGCCAGCTTCGATGACACCGTCGCCTTTGAAGAGGCCGTTGCGGCGGGTAAGGAGCACCGGAAGCCCAAAACCATGCCACTCCCGAGTGACGGAAAGAAGGGACACGAGCTCGCACCCGCCTTCAAGCTAGAGTTTGGCGCCGAACAGAAAGGTTTCACCGACCGCCGGCGCATCTTTGGCGAGAACAGGGTGCCGCGGCGCAAGCAAAAGTCCTTCTTGCAGCTGGCCTGGATTGCCTTCAACGACAAGCTCATGTTCCTCCTCACCGTTAGCGCCACCATCTCGCTGGCCCTGGGCATCTATGAGACGGTATCCTCCAGCAACGATGAGCCCAAGATCCAGTGGGTCGACGGCGTTACCGTCGTGGTGGCCATTGTTGTCATCGTTTTCGCGACCGCCACGACCGACTGGCGCAAGAACGCGAAGTTTGCCAAGCTGACCGCGCGGAAGGAGCAGCGAGATGTTAAGGTCATACGGTCCGGCAAGACACAGAACATCTCGATCTACGACCTGCTCGTCGGCGACGTCATGCACATCGAAACTGGCGACGTCGTGGCCGTTGACGGCGTGCTTATCCGCGGCTCTGGCATCCAGGTGGACGAATCGTCGCTGTCAGGCGAGTCGGATCTAGTGCATAAATCGGCGGTCGCGCAGGGCAAGGGCGAGGAGGTGAGCGGCATCGCCAGCCTCAAGCAGTCGGCGGTGCATCGCGTGTCCGCGTCTGACCCCTTCATCCTCAGCGGCACCACCGTCAACGGCGGCGTCGGCAGCTACCTCGTCATTTCCGTAGGCGTCAACTCCACTTTCGGCCGCACGCTTCATCTGGTTCAAAACGACGTCGAGCCGACACCGCTGCAGCAGAAGCTGGGGAAGCTGGCGAAACAGCTCATCACGTTTGGAGTGATTGCTGGTTTCATCTTCTTCCTCATTTTGTTCATCCGCTTCGTGGTCAATGTGACAAAACAAAATCCTCTAAAAACGCCATCCGAGAACGCGATGACCTTTTTCAAGACCTTGATCCTCGCAGTCACCGTCATTGTCGTGACGGTCCCCGAGGGGCTGGCTCTGGCCGTCACCCTCGCTCTCGCGTTTGCTACGTCGAGAATGTTGCAGGATAACAACCTCGTGCGCATGATCAGATCCTGCGAGGTCATGGGTAACGCTACATGCATCTGCTCCGACAAGACGGGAACCCTGACGCAAAATAAAATGACGGTTGTTGCGGGCCATATCGGAATGTCGGACAGTTTTGGGGACGCCGTCGTGGGCACCTCCCCTGGCAGTCTGGGGAATGTCCCCAACAGCCAGGCAAGCGCGTCGGGGGAGGAAGTCGATGAGACGGAAAAGAAAGCCATGAGGAAATCCACTGAGACGCCTGCTGCCGCCGTGGCTTCGCCGCCTGCGAGCAGAGACACGGGTCCGATGGGGCTGATGCAGTCGCTCACGACCGAGGCCGGGGCCCTGATCAAGGACGGCATTGCGCTCAACTCGACGGCGTTCGAGGACGGCGATGGCAAGTACGTGGGCATGAGCACCGAGACGGCCCTGCTTGACTTTGCGCGCAGCTACCTGGGCATGGGCCCGGTCAACGAGGAGCGTGAAAACGCCAACATTGTCGACCTCCTGCCCTTTGATGCGTCCAACAAGTGGATGGCTGTCATGGTGCAGCTGCCGAACGACCGAGGATTCCGCATGTTTGTCAAGGGCGCCGCAGAGGTGGTGCTCGGGCGCTGCAAGACGATCCTCACCGACCCGACCGGCAGCAAGGAGCAGGGCGGGAGCGGACTGACAGCAGAGGAGCTCCCCGAAGAGACGCGGGCGGAGCTCCGAGAGACTGTCTGCTCTTACGCTGTCCAGATGCTCCGCCCCGTCGCCATGGCCTACCGCGACTTCAAGGACCCCAGCGAGATCTTCCGCGACCCCAAGGATCCGACCTCGGTCCGCTTCCGTGAGCTCTTCAGGACCTCGGGGCTAACGTGGACCTGCATCTTCGGCATCAAGGACCCGCTCCGCCCCGAGGTCATCGACTCGGTGCGGCAGTGCCAGGAGGCCGGCGTGCTTGTTCGCATGGTCACTGGCGACAACTTCCTGACGGCCAAGGCTATCGCGTCGGAATGCGGCATCTACACGGCCGGCGGCGTGGCCATGGATGGCCCGACCTTCCGACGACTCACCCCTATGCAGATGGACATCATCATCCCGAGGCTTCAGGTGCTCGCGAGATCGAGCCCGGAAGACAAGCTGACCCTTGTGTCGCACCTCAAAAAGATGCACGAGACCGTGGCCGTGACTGGCGACGGCACCAACGACGCCCTGGCCCTGAAAGCTGCCGATGTCGGCTTTGCCATGGGTGTCCAAGGCACCGAGGTGGCCAAAGAGGCGGCGTCCATCATCCTTCTTGATGACAACTTTAAATCCATTGTGAAAGCGCTCCTCTGGGGCCGAACCGTCAACGACGCCGTTCGCAAGTTCCTGCAGTTCCAGTTCACCATCAACATCACCGCCGGTACCCTGACCGTGGTGTCGGAGCTTGCTGGCGACAACGTCTTCAAAGTCGTGCAGCTGCTGTGGATGAACCTCATCATGGACATCTTTGCATCGGTCGGCCTCGCCACCGACTGGCCGTCGGAGGATTTTTTGAAGCGCAAGCCGCAGCCGCGCCGGGCGCCTCTGGTCAGCATCACCATGTGGAAGATGATCCTTGGCCAGGCCCTGTACCAGCTCATTGTCATCTTCACGCTTCACTACGTCGAGAGCGACATCTTCACCCAAACCATGGTGTTCAACACCTACATCATGTTCCAGCTTTTCAACCGTACGTACCCATCCTGATGCGACTAATGCCATGTTCTCTTACTTGACACTTTACTGATTGTTTCCCAAACAGAGCACAACTGCCGCCGCGTCGACAACAAGCTCAACATCTGGTACCAGGGTGTGCTGCGCAACCCCTTCTTCCTGGGGGTCCAGCTCGCCACCATTGCAGGCCAGATGGTCATCATCTGGAAGGGCGGCGAGGCGTTCGACACGGTGCCCTTGGACGGCCCGCAGTGGGGATGGTCGCTGCTATTTGGCGTCATGCCCATCCCGCTCGGCGCGGCGCTGCGCTGCGTGCCCGACCACTACGTCGAGAGCGCATTCCGGGTCCTGGGCCGGGTCCTGCGCTTTTTCAAGCCGGCGGCTATGCTCCTGGTCCCCTCCCGGTTCAGCAAGGTCAAGCGCAAGCACAACCTCGAGCGGCGCCAGAGCCGCATCAGCGCCGCCACGGCAGGCGATGACGACGAGGAGCTCGGGCGGCTCGAGGACTGGATCCTGCACGCGGGCGCCGTCCTGCGGCGGCCCATCGACTACGGCATCCCGGGCTACGCAGAGCCGGGCGGCGCGCACGCGGGCATCTCGCTCGAGAGCCGCATCCAGATCATGCCGGCGGCGCAGAGGCAGGCCCTCGCGGCCGCGGCGCAGGTGCACGCCATGGCGTCGGGCGGCGGGTCCGTGGACCTGGGCGCGCTCATCGAGGCGTCGCGCACGGCGGCCGAGGGCGGCAGGTCGGAGGGGCATCTGAGCCGCGAGGCGGAGCACCAGGGCTTCGAGGTGCACCCGGACACCAACCGCGAGGACCCAATCATGCCGAGCCAGGTCGTCGACCAGGACAAGTGGAAGAAGGTCCCGCCCAGCCAGGATCCGGACGTGGTCCGCTACCTGGCGTCGCAGAACATCCGGACCGGCGAGGCCAAGAAGGAGGGCCATGGCCATGTTCGCCCTATCGTATTCGGGCCTTCGGCAGGGGGGTAATCTCTTATTTTTTTCTAGCTCATGATTGTCTTTCTAGTTCTTGATCGCCCCAGCGATTCCTGGGCGTTTTTCTTTCCGATACAGGATCTAATTCACGAATTACGACCATAACACCTATACAAATCTTGACGAACAAGCTTCGTTCTTTGTTGCGCGCGTTGGTTTTTACGCCTTCTGGAAGGGGGACGTCGGCGGAAGAATGGAGGTTCATCTTTTCAATCAAACAACCTCTTCGGTCTGCTTCTTGTTTCTTCGCTTTATATCGTGCTCTCCGGGCTTTTCTGCGGCACTCTGGTTTTCGTAGCACTGGCCGACGCCGCAAAAGTATCTACTCCATCGTGCAATCTTGCAAATGCCACCATCAAGGCCACTCCATTGCCCATGCCCAGTCCACTCGATGTGGTCAACCAGGCCACAGATCCATCATTGTCGAAATCCTGTTGCCTGGCGGCAATTCCACTTTCTGGGGCCCAGGAGCAGGGTTAACCTTACTAAGAACCATGCAATATGACCCCAAGTAGGAAAAGCGTCGCCGAGTAGTGTGACAAGGCCCACGATGGATGCAAGGCTTAATTTGTCTTGTCAGCTTGGCGCCCATGACAACATGGCACTATAAAAAAGCCACTCTCCGCTTTCCTGTTGCCATTAACTTGCTCGAGATACCACCCGGGAACGGCAGCCAGTCCCCGGATCGGCGCCATGAAGCTGCTCCCCCCATCCAACATCCCGGCCCTCGCCGCCCTGGCGGCCTCCCTCCTCACAGTCCCGACCCTGGCCCAGGACGCCCCGGCCGCCGCGCTGCGGTCCTGCCTGTCCGCCGCGGGCGTGCCCAACGTCGTCGAGGCCGACGGCGCCGCGCCCTGGGCGGCCGAGACGGCGCTCTTCAACTGGCGCTTCCGCCCTTCGCCGGCGTGCGTCGCGCTCCCCGAGACGCGGGGCCAGCTCGCCCTGTCGCTGGCGTGCGCGCGCAATGCGTCGGTGAAGGTCACGGCGCGCGGCGCGGCCCACTCGTTCGCGGGCTTCGGCTACGGCGCCGCGGGCAACCTGGTCGTGTCCATGGCGGCCTTCAACGGCACCTCGTTCGACCCGGACGCGGGGCTGCTCACGTTCGGCGGCGGCTCGCGCGTGGGGCCGGTCGCCAAGGAGCTGTGGGACGCCCACGGGCGGCACTTCCCGCACGTGCGCGGGGCGAACGTCGGCCTGGCGGGCTCGTCGTTTGGCGGCGGGTTCGGTACCACGTCGCGCATGTGGGGGGCCCCCCGTGGATAATATTGTCAGCGCCGAGTTGATGCTGCACGACGGGACGGTGGTGACGGCGGGCCCAGGATCGGACCTGCTGTTCGCCGTCAAGGGCGCCGCGCCGTCGTACGGGGTGATTCTGAGCATGACGACTCGGACGTACGTGCCGGCGTTCGCGACGGCCGTCAACTTTACCATCTCGCTCGGCGACGTGGGCCTCGACGCGGGCGCGCGGGCGCTGGTGGCGCTGCAGGAGTTCGCGCTGCGCGATAGCGACGGCAGCGGCGGCCTCGACGCGCTAGCGGCGCGCTGGCGACTCGAGGTGCCGCCCTACACGATCCAGGGCTTCTGGTACGGCGACCCGGCCGATTTCGACGCCGTGGTGGGGCGGCCCCTGACCGCGGCGCTGGACCAGGCAGTGGCGAACATCACCGACGGCTCGACGGCCCCGGTCCCCGCCGTCGCGGCGCTGCGCAGCACGGAGCTGCCCTTCTGGGACGTCGAGGTCGCGGGCGTGGGCGCGGGCATGAACCTCCCCGGGGGCGGGGCCCTGGGCGGGCGGGCCTTTTACACGCAGGCCCTGGCCACGACGGTCGACCGCCCGTTCACGGTCGGGCTGGCGCGCACGCTGATGCTCCACACGGGCTTGGCCTTCAACCGCAGCGCCGACCTGAGCCGCTTCGGCTACCTGGACCTGTGGGGCGGGGCGCCGGCGCGCGACGGCGGCCTGACGGACGCGTCGACGGCGTACGCGCACGCGCGGAACCTGTGGCTGGTCCGCTGGGACGGGAACGCGGCCGGGCCGACGGCGGGGAACGACGCGTACCCGGCCGACGGGCCCGCGTACCTCAAGGGCCAGATGCTGCCGTTCGAGGCGGCGCTGAGGGACGCCGGGGTGCCGCTGCGCGGGTTTGTGAATTACCCCGACACGGAGCTGGGCATGGACGAGTGGAGCAGGCGACTTTACGGGGACAACTTTGAGAGGCTGAGGCGGATCAAGGCCGCGTACGATCCGGAGGGGATGTTTTTCAGCCACGCGCAGAGCATTCCGCTGCCCTGATGATTTTGGATGTTGTATGGCTGGTAGATACATCATATTTTGCAAGACTATCAACTGTTATGTTCACAAAGGCTCGCCCCGAGTCCTCCGAGACAGTACGCCGAACATCTCCTCAGAGCAGCGCAGACACGGCGTTAAGCGTCTCCTTGCTCTCCACAGCCCCCTGGATGGAGCCGCCGCGGATAAAGCAGTTATTCACCCCGTCCGGGGAGAAGCGGTACCACGCTGCGGCGGAGCACGGGCGACTGGGCACCTGGGTGGTCCAGAGGTCGCATTGGCTGGTAGGCGGAGACCGGCTTGTCAGCTGCTGGACGGCAAGGAAGACTGCCTAGGCACCGGCAGCAGAAGTAAGGGGGTAAGGGATGGAGAAAGGCAGAGGAAGAGAGGGGGAACTCACGCAGCACAGTCCACGATGCCCGAAAATTTGGGATAGACGGCCAGGAGGGTGCCACCGACGACGTCGACGGCGCAGGCGATCTGGTAGAACTTGCCCGACGCCGCCTTGAAGAAGAAGCCCTGGCCGGCCGGACACACGTCGCCCTTGCTGACGGGCGGGCCGTAGCCGCGCTTCTCGAGCGCGGCGCCGCTAGCGGCCGCAGCGGATGCGAGGAGGGCGAGCGGGGTGGAGAGCTTCATCTTGAAAGGGGGAGGATGTGCCGGCTTGGGGGTTGCAGTGAGAGGTGTGCTGTTTGGTTGTCGCTGTCGGGCCTGCTGGCTTCTCAGTTCTTGGGATTTTTGAGGACGGCGATGTTTGTATTTATGCTTGCGGTACGCAAACCCCCTTTTCAACCTCGAACTTATCTTTTCCCTCTGGCCTATGGCCCTACAACGTCGACGACGGCATTATGATAGCCGCACCTATCTGCCGCACATGACAGGACGTCGCCAGGAAGCCAAGAGGCAAGATCAATAAATCCTTCTCTGCCCAAGTTCAGCTCAACATGAGATGCGGAAGACAGCACGGAGTGCCTCAATGCGGCATTCCAAGCACCCAAACTATCGGTTCGGAGGATCGTGCTCTAGGACAAGAGCAGGCGGGGGTTGAATCAACCGCTCTCCCAAGTGACACAAACCGCCCGATACGGGAGCCGAGATCGCCAACGGCCAGCTGAGTGTGTCAGGCTGCAGACGGGAAGCCGCATCTATCAAGCCTCTTCTCAGCCCAATGTCGATGCTGACATTTCCCTAGATGGGAAGAAGGCTGTCACGCAGGCCCCTCGCCAGAACGCGCCGTTGGGGCGCTAACCCCGCATTCGCGAGCGGCCGCGGATGCAAGCGGCTGCAAGAGGAAGGCGGGCAGCTCACACGCGGAGCTGAGGAGCAGCCCAGTGAGACTGCTAAGTGCGCTGGCCCTGTAAGGCTTCGGCAAGTCTTCGGGCGTCGAAGCGGGGGCGGGTGGTTGGTTGGTTAATATCTGCGCTGCGGCTCTGGGTGTTCGTCTCAGCTGGGTATTAGCCATCGCTTCATGGCTGTGGTGGGTCCTGGGGACTCCTGAAATTTCGGAAATGTTGTCAGGGCCCTGCGAAAATTATCTGGCGAAGAGCATACAAGCTCTACAAGGAGCGAGGTGGCTTCAGGGCTGTGCTTGTTGCATGCAATAGTCATTCAGCAGCAGTCACAAACATTGTCACCAGCATCCGCCATGTTCAGCTTTGAATCCAATTGTCATTACTATCGCAACGACCCGACGGCCGCGAGCCAGTGTCCCCTCGGCCCGCATCTCCGTCCTGAAACCAAAGGACCACACCCCTCAATCCTCCTCGCAGTTCTGTGCTCCCTCGGTTGGACGAGTGTGTTCCATCCTCCCTGTTGCTTCCGATCTTCTTCAATAATAATAAAAACACTGTTTAGAATCCCTGGCGCGCGACCTGGGCCTTGGCGGCGGCGATGGTGGCCGCGCGGTTGGGGTCGACGAAGCCGCAGCCCTGCTTGCCGTTCTGGAACTCGGCGCCCCTGCCGGAGCAGATGCCGGTGCCCTGGCCGTTGTTGGCGCAGCAGCCCTCCTGGCAGTCGGCGTTGGCGACGCAGCCACCGGTGGTGAACTGTCCGCCGTTGCCGTTGCCGACGTTGCGGGCTCCCGAGGTGTTGGGGATGGCCTGGGCAAGGGCGACGGCGGCGACTGTAGGGTTTGTCAGTATTTCTGTTCTGTTCCAAGGCAGAGACGTGTCTTGGTTGGGACAGTAACTTACAAGCCAGGGTAGCGGCGATGGTGATGCGAACCATTTTGAAGAAGGTGGGGGTTTGTTGAAGAAACAAAGATTATGGAGGTATGAAAAGTTGGCAAAGTAGCGACGCCTGGTCGGTTCGAATCGAAGGAGAGAACTGAAAGAAGGACTTGAGTTGGACGACACCGGGTCGTGATTATGGTGATCTGGCAGTGAAGGAGTGGGTGGTGGAAGAAGGGAGCAAAGGAAGAAAAGACAGAGACATCGTCTGGTCTTTTGTAGTCTGATGTCGACCGCGCCCGTCGATCCCTTACCCTTCCGAGAGATACGAGCCAGGCACCGCCATGGGACGAAGCGCCCCGAGCAACGCCCACCGTCCCATCATGTCCCTTCTACGTCTATTCTTGCCCCCCGCGGTGATTTCCCTCGGCCGCGTCGCTCGGATCATGCCTGGCCTCGCTGGCCATGCGTATGCCATGGCAAATCACCATGCGGACACACCGTTGCGGCCGTGGGTCCCCATGCTAAGCGAGCTGTTCAGAGACGCGACCGTTGACGTCTGCGGCAGGGTCGTGCCCGCTCTTGGCGGCAGCCGTTTGGGCAGTTCCGCGGGCCCGGCATTGTTGTCATGGCGGCAGAAGGGGTGAGGTTGGTGGATGGAGCATGCCGTTGCCGCGACAAGTGATCGGCAGCCCCTGGGAGCGTCTGAGACTGCCACAGCTCGCGCCCGGATGGCATTGCTGAGCGGCAGCATGGCAAAGTTGGACGCATGCCCAATTCGGTCGACAGGGGATCCCTTACTGCGTTGCAGCCGGCCCGGCCATCCGAAGGCGTTGACTCGACAAGACGCCTTGACTCCCCAGGCACCAGGCCTGAAGTCGATAAGGTTGCGGCCACGAGCCGATTGAGTTCGCGTAGCCTGACAGCGATCGAAAGCTCCAGAAGCTTGAGTTGGGAGGAAATAAGCGCCTGCCGTTTGGTGATCAAAGTCTGGGCATCAATCTTGATTCCAGCGGCTGCAGGAACGAGCGGGCCTACCGTACGAAGATGGATCCATTCGCTTGCAGGACCGACACCACCAGACCACGAACTGTTGGAAGGTGCGTGGCACGGTCTGCAACTTCCCAATGTTTCGCCACCCCTGGCACAGCTCCATCCTTACAGTGGAGCTTGACGCATGGAGGCCAGAAGAGAGCTGTGCGGTGCTAAAGCTGATGCTAGAGACGTCGGAAAGGTCTCTTATAGTGGAGCTCCCTTCCTCCACTCGTGGGATGATCCAGCTCCGGTTCCGAACGGCCGTCATTCGATTGTTGGTTCTCCTATTTTGGCCTTTCCCTGCTGCTTACTTTCCCCTTGGAGATGGCATTTCCGTCGCGTTTCGAACCGACTCGAGCTCCAGGCCAGATGCGGCTTCGGCGCCCGCGGCGGGTGTTGGCTGAGGATGTGCCTGCTTGGTGTCATGTGTCCATGTCTGCGCAGCTCCTTCCCTCTCAGGTTCTTCAGTGGGCTCGGCCTGGATCTCTCCCGACATTGCTTTCATGTCGGGGCCCTAAAAGTGGCAGGCGAGCCAAGGCACTGACATTTCCCGCTTAGGCGTCTGGGTTAACCACAGCTCGCTTTATGTGCAATATGAATGCCTGCCTGCTGCTTGGTTCCCGTTGGCAGTTCTTGATCCTCCTCTACTGCCAGGGTGGGCTGCTTGGCGTCAAGGCTGCTGACTGTCTCTGTTCTTACCAGTTTTCCTGCTACCGAAAATCATGGATCGAATCACCTCCCACGCAATCTATATGTAGAAATACTCTGACATCCCTCACGAGGCTCCAACAACCGGGCCTGCGCTAAGGCGAATTCGGAAAAGAGCAACCTCAGCCGCAATCCCCAAGATGTTTTCCATCCCCGCATTTCCCATGTTGAGATGCCCTCTGCGCTGTCTTGGAACTCACAATCGATGAATCAGTCAGAATCCTTGTCCACAATGCACCCGGTATCCTCGCCACCCGTAGACTCCTCGGCCAGCGCTCAGGACCAGCAGACCCAATATTACCAGTATGAACCCATTCCGAGCAGCACGCCAGGCAGTGCGGGGAGGCAGTCGACAGGAGCCAGAACTCGGCTGCTAGAGATAAGACGAAAAGATGACGGCGCCGTCGAGTATAGCCTGAGCCTGTACAATCTCTGCGATTCCGACGCACAGTACGACGCCATATCATACTGCTGGGGCGATCCGGCTATGGTCCACACCATCACCGTCGACGGGACACCACTACGAGTGACCGCAGCGGTCTCGGCCATGCTCCCTGTCCTCGCCCCTGACGCCGGCGTGGAGCCCCGCCGCTTCTGGATCGACTCCATCTGCATCAACCAGGATGACCCGCTCGAGAAGAACCAGCAGATACCCCTGATGCGGACCATCTACCGGGGCGCCCGCAAGGTGGTTGCGTACCTAAGCGACTCCCCAGACGCCGCCCTCGCCGCCGAGTTCGTCCCGAGGCTGGCGGTCGCGCTAGCCGAGCAGGAAATCACTCTCACGATGCGCGGTGGCTTCCGCGCCGCCGACGGACACCTTCATGGCTTTGAGCCCGCGGCGCTCCCCGGCCAGATCCACGACTGGCGGGCGCTGCTGAAACTCTTTGTCGACCCCTACTGGTCCCGCACATGGATCATACAGGAGACCGTCTTGGCTCGCGAGTTAGAGTTGCTGTACGGCGGACGTATCCTCAGTTGGGACCAGTTCGCATCGATCGGCGCCGCCATCCGGGGACCCCAAGGGGGGCCGGTATGCGTCTTCCTGAGTTCGACCCCCGTGCTAGCTGAGTTCTTTTTCTTGGTGATATCCAGTTTGTCACACATCTATGGCATCGACGCACAGCGGAAACAACTGTTCCGGGAGTACGACGATAACCCAAAGATGCTTCTGCCATACCTAATAGTCGATTGTTGTAAATCCAAAGCCACCTGCCCGGAAGACAAAGTGATTGGCCTCCTCGGCCTGGGTCGGGGTGGAATTGATGATGACGAGGAGGCTGAAATCGGCCAAGACACCCGGGAACTATTGCTTCCAGATCATACACGCAGCGTACTGGAGGTGTACGGCGACGCAGTGGAGTTTGCATTGCGCCGGAACTGCTTCGTCCTTCTCAACATCGCTGGATGCTACTACAAACGTAGCAGCCTCGGCCTGCCCTCCTGGATCCCGGACCTCACCGCCCCGCCGGGAGTCTCCCCTCTGGACAATATCATATCCAACTACCAGGCCGGCGCGCCGCATAGCGCGCGCTTCGAGATACGGCCGGACCGACGCCGACTGCGCATCCACGGGTGGCTGTTCGACAAGGTCGCGGCTGCCGCCAGCGCACCGCCGCCAGCGAGATACGGACTCGAGCACCAACTGTTCCAGGACCAGCTCAAGTTCTGGTCCGGGGTGTTGGACCAACACCTGGAGGCTTGGCGGCTGGTGGAACGGCACGTGTCGCGCGGCGGCAGACACCCCGTCACGGGCGAGGGGCCCTGGAGGGCGCTGTGCCGCACCGTGGCCGGCGACGCGCTGCCCGACGGCGAGCGCCTGGATGGCGACCTCTTCGACAAGGTGCGCGACGCGTACAACACCTTCGCCCTCTTCGGCGCCTTGGCGGACTGGAGGGAGAGAGCGCTGTCCCGGGGCCTGGACCCCGACGGCGCTTTGGGGTTCCCGCCGGTGCCGGAGCTGGGCCTGCCCGCCATGATGCTGGAGTCCGAGGCGGAGTGGCTGCACGGGACCTTGTTTGCGCTGCAGGTGGTGCCCGGCTACGAGCAGAGCATCCCGGCCAAGGTGCGGTTCCTCTACCAGACCATGGCAGGCCGGATGATGATGCGGTCCTTCGCCGTCACGGCCGAGGGGCACATGATGCTGGTGCCGCCCGGCACGAAAGAGGGCGATGACGTGTGCATCTTCGCTGGCGCCAAGACGCCCTTCATCCTGCGGAGGGACGAGGGCAGTCGCCTAGATTCTGGCGAGGGGGAACAAGGACAGGAGCACGGACAGGAGGACGAGGTCTGGAGGCTGTACGGTGAGGCGTACGTGCACGGCATGATGGACAAGCAGATTCTCGACAAGCCCATCTCCCAGCGTTGGTTCGAGTTGCGTTAGCCAACGCTCGTGGCCCATGCGGCGCCGGCTACTCGCCGGCGCGCTGACTCAATTGATTCTGGCTGGCGTTTGCAGATCCAACAACACGACCCGGAATTTCGCAGTAAAATATGGGTGTTGGTCATGATGTTGATGGTGGAGTAAGCTGCAGGGATTGAGGCACCAACAGACGCAGGGCTGTGCTTGTGCCAGGCTAAAAAAAGACTTGGAGAGAGAATATCGCGACCAACAACATCAAGAGTCCTCGGCCGTGATGATCAAGAATTGTCTTATACAACGTATAAAAGCTAACGGGTTCAGCATGTTAAGAGGTGATAGAGAACAACAACACATCGCAACAACATCCTCTACACTCTACTCCCAGCCTCGACTTTAGCTATCTTTTTCATCAGAACGCACTCACATACCGCCATTAACCACCCGAACCTCCCACCTGCCCCCATCCCTCGACCTACCCAACACTCATATCATCACAATGGTTCACCTCAAGAATGTCGCCCTTCTCGCCCTGGCCGCCAGCATCGCATCCGCTGCCCCCGTGGTGAAGAATAGCGTTCGCTCGGTCAGATCCGAGCGCTTGCAGGACGTCGAACGTTTCGGACATGCCAGCGGGGCGCGCGGCCCTCACCGGCTCCCGAAGGGTATGTGGCCGGGTTGGCAGGATGGGGCCCCGCCGCCGTCCGCCAATTCTGGCGGCGACGGCGCACACGCGGCCGTCTCGAGCGCTGGGCCGGGCAGCAGCAGCGCTCAGGCAGACCCCTACCACAGCCGCGGCACCGGCGGCGGTGGCGGTGGCGATGGCGTCGCGGCCACCAAGGCCAAAGCCAGCGGGACCACCACTGCGTCCGGGCCCCGCGCTACCGCCACCGCCGCCGGCGGGGTTTACCCGCCCTTTGGCGCCTCGCCGACGCAGCTACCCGGCGCCTCATCCTCGTCCGACAGGGGGCAGCGGGATTCGGGCCCGCTCGCGCCCAACCCGATGTACAATGCTGACCGCGGAAGCGATGTCGGCGGCGAGGCTGGGGTGTCCGTGGGCGATGAGGGTGTGGTGCAGGAGGTCGATGCCACGACTGCCGGTGCTGGTGATTGGTATTAGGGCGTGTATGAAAATGGGGAATTGAACGAGGGGGCTGGGATCTTGGCAGGGACATGATATGGTGTTACGGGGCTGCATAGCACGGGAGTGCGACTGGTGATGGTTTGGAGTTCATAGGCGTTCAAGGGAAGGTGGGAGGATTATTGTTTGGAATTTTTGTTTTTAGGCGTTAGAAAACAGCGGATTCAAAGAGCAGGGCGCTTGCCCAGGCTGCAGAATTTTACAGATATCACCAACCCGCGGTGATTCCCTTCGCTGTAACTGTTGACAAGATCTGGACTTCCATGCTCTATCGTCAACCTAACGTAAAATGTCGGACACATCACTTTATTTCCATTTAGCACAACGTATACTCTGCGCGCATACAGCCCAAGTCATGGTAATGGGTCATTCATTATTAACATTAGACCATTATATGTACCAAATGCGCATATCCCGTGTTCCTATGCAGACATGAACGACACCCTACCGTGTCCTCCCCCACAATCACCCCTCCACTCCCCCGCACCAGCTTTCGCAAGGCCACGCCTACCAGCTGATGGACTGGGGCTGGAAGCTCAGGTCCGGCTTGACGACCTGGCCGTTGACGAGCTGCTTGTCGGTGTAGGCGGGCCAGACGATGAGGCGGTTGCCAAAGTCGACGACGGCCCAGGTGGTGAAGCCGTTGCCCTCGCCCCACGAGCCGTCCCAGCCGGAGCTGACCTTGTACGGCCCGCAGGTGATGTCGCTCGTGGTGGCGCGCGACGCCCGCGAGGCCGCGTTGACGACGTACGAGCAGGGCGTGGGCGCCGCCAGGTGCGTGTCGACGGCGAACTGGACCGTGCACGACGTGTCGGCCCCGTTGCACGTGCGCTTGAAGTTGGCGATGGTCCACTGCGGCACCGCGGCCACCATGGACTGGGCCTCCTCGGGCACGGGCGCGGCCGAGGCGGCGCCGGCGAGGAGGGAGAGGAGGGCGGTCTTGGAGAAGAGCATTTTGGGTGGTGGGTTTTTGGTGAAGGTAATTATGGAGGTATTAAGTGGCAGATATTGTATTTGAGTATATCGAGTAGATGATGAGCGAGTGGCTGTCCTTGCTTGTTGATCGAGGTGATGATGGTATAGGCAACAACAGGACCTTCCGGGCGGGCACGAAGGCCCCTTTTATACAGCCCAGCAGCTCTGTGTGATCTCGCCACGATCAACCACAAGTCACCAGCCGCCTGCCGTATAGACGAAGCGGTCATGGACTGAGCTCGATGGAAACCCGAGCATGTCAGCCACGAGTGAGGTCTGCCCATGGCATGCTGCATACGAAGACCCCGCCCAAGTTCGTGATCGGCAGTAGGGCGATGTCATTGAAAATTCCTCACGAGATCACGAGACGGGGGGCGGGGGCGAGGGGAGTGCATATTCGGGCCATGGCGTGGCCCAACGGGGAAACACGCACCCCGCAAAAAAACGGCCGTCCAAACTGCCCAAGTTCAGAACGGGCAGGTCGATTGGAGGGAAACTCTGCGGCTATGCCTAGAGGTACCTAGGGAACAACAGACAGAAAGGAGAATTCCTCGGCTGACGGCATTTGCAGGCCAATCTGGGGCGCGCGATGCGGCATCATCGATACGAAATCGGAAGGATGGGCTGCGGGTTGGCGATCGGTGTGTGGTGGTGGAATGGTGGAATACCACAATACCACCTCGTATTGAGGCTGGGGCTACTGCAGGGTACTTGCTCTCCTCACTGGTTGGAGGACGCACCGGAAGCTGCCAGCGACGGGCCCACAGTTCCCCCAGACAATGGCCACAATCTCGTACGGGTAACTTTAATCTATTTCCAGTGCCAGCCCACGGCTGTCGGCGACACTTCTCCATGAGCTTGGTCTCCTCTGGCGTGGCACGAGGTGAGAAAATAGCGGTCAGTTTGCGGCGGTCAGGGCCGATAGAACTGCTCTGTGGCACTTCAAAACGCCCTTGCCTGGGCCGGCAAGAGGGCATGTCGAGGCGTGCCCGCGTCGCACCCCGTCAAGTCGTGCGTGCACCCGTCGGACTCCCCGACAGCCTGTGGGATTTGAATGCGGCGGCCTAATCGGAGCCTAACCTCCCGGCGGCCAGGACATTGGGCCGTCACAGGAGAATGTGTGAATTTTCCCACCGTTTCCTTTTTTGACGACTCAGATCAGTGTTCCCTGAAAAGGGAGCAGGCGGCCTGGTCAGCTTGGGTCCCTTCGAGCGATCCCCCGGAGTCGCATTCCGGCTGCCGAGATCTCGCTGATCTACCGAAAGGCTCTGGGATTAGCTCGAGGCCGGCCGGCCGGCACGTTCGCCTGGCATCTTCCATGTCTGACCGCGCGGCACAAAGGTGTGCCACAGAGTCACCCATCATGATCTGCCTTGAACTCACGGGCTGCTGGCCGGCATTGCCTTACGTCATTGGCGTCAAGCGGAATGTCCGTTGGGGCCGGCACTGTCAACATGGTCGCGCATTTGGTACCTATCGTCGAGTCCTGTAGCACTAGACGTGGCCGGTTGTGTGTCAACATCCCACGTGTACGCTGCCTCGAACCCAGTGCTCCGAGGCCGATTCCTTGGGGCTTTGGGCTGGACCACGTGAGTTCGGTCAATCGGCGACAGCGACGGCGACCGTTCTTACCTCATCGTGGTAGCGATGGTCGGTGTGCCGGATGCCAGCGGAAGAAGGGGTTTGACAGCCGCTTGCCTGGCGCCGGTCGTGCCTGCTCCTGTCGATCTTTGTGGGGTGAGGAGACGGAAGATCACCCCGGGGCCACATGGAAAGGCACCCAGCAAGGCGGTGCCGTTGAGAATCCAAGCAGGAGGGCGGTGTTGCGCTGCTTGACTCGCACTCTTGTGCTAGATGGGGCAATAACAGGGCATGAAGCATGGGGTACCCCTAGGCGCATAACCCTAGTGTCGCCATGGTGGAGAGAGGCTCACGCGCGGCTTGCTCCAAATATACAGACGACGCACTTCTTTGGCAGGGCTCTCGCGGAAAAACACCGTCCGGCCGGGGAGTGGTCCAGGGGCAGGCGACGGGAAGCTGTCGTCTCATGTTTTGCCGTCTGCACTCTTCTGATGGAAACGGCCGCAGGACCTATCGATCGTCATCTATTTTGGTTGCATTGTCCCTGATGCGATCGCCGGGTACCCGACGACGCCGGGCCCGGGACGCCGTGCTGCTGGCGCCAGGTTGAGGATATAAACACGCTATGCCGTCGCCTTTGTGGCCTGCTTTTGCCCTTCTCCTCACCCATCGGGCCTCGATCTAATCTTTCTTTCCTTTCACCCCTTGATTCTTTCTTTCCTTTCACTCCTTGATCCGCCACACTCTCTCTTCGTATTTCAGACAACAAAAATGCTCGGCTCAGTCTTTTCCTCCTTCCTGGTCGCGGCGCTCGCCCTCGCGCCCGGCGTTGTGGCACAGAACTCGCCCGGCTGCGGCAAGGCCAGCAAGCTCAAGAACGGCGTCAACAAGATCAACGTGGGCGGCACGGAGCGGCAGTTCATCCTGGCCGTGCCCGACAAAAACGACAACGCCAAGCCCAAGAAGCTCATGTTCGCCTTCCACTGGCGCGGCGCCACCATGGACAACGTCGTCAACGACCCCACCAACCTCAACAAGTTCTACGGCCTCCAGGCCAAGGCCGCGGGCTCCGCCATCTTCGTGGCGCCGGACGGCCTCGACAAGGGCTGGGCCAACGACGGCGGGCGCGACATACGCTTCGTCGAGGCCATGATCAAGGCCATCGAGGACGACCTGTGCGTCGACCAGGCCCAGCGCTTCGCCATGGGCTTCAGCTACGGCGGCGGCATGTCCTTCTCCGTCGCGTGCTCGCTGCCCACCATGTTCCGCGCCGTCGCCGCCCAGGGCGCCGGCGAGGTCAGCGGCTGCGACGGGCCCAAGGGCGCCATCTCGTACCTGGGCATCCAAGGCATCAACGACGCCGTCCTGCCGCTGCCGGGCGCCATCGAGATCGCGAACAAGATTGCAAAGGCAAACGGCTGCCAGGCCAACAAGAACCCCGAGACCCCCGCCAAGGGCAGCAAGTCGTTCAAGGTCACCAACTTTACGGGCTGCAAGAAGCCCGTCCGCTTCATCACCTTTGACGGCGGCCACGACACGGCGCCTCTCGGAGTCGCCAACGGCCTTCAGGCCGACTCTATGTGGGATTTTTTCACCAAGGCCGCCTAAGCGTTGAGGTCCTTTGGGAGTTCAAACTTGTTAGCTATGGTTTGGTGACAAATTGTACATATGGGACGACGTCATGACGATATCTTTGTTCAGTATCTTTTTATGCGGTGCTTAGCGAGGTGGTTTATCTGCCATTGGCTTCAGCGAGTTATGGGAATATATACATTCGATTCGCGATCGACTTGTCTGCGTCGCACCTCCTTGTTCTCTTGTGATCCAGCCCTCCTTTTGTCCATCCAGTACTCTCCCAACTCAAGGCTAATGGGGGAGCAGTCGCCCCATCACCGAAACCACCTTAGAAGGCAGGCTTGGCGTTGCGGACGAGCATCTCAAAGTACTCCTGGTGCCACTGGCCGGCCTCGGGCGAGGGCTGGTAGGCGTCGCTCATGCCGCAGAAGCTATCGTAGCGGACGGCGCTGCTATCGCTCGTGCCGTCCGACTCGCCGCCGGGCTTAACCCACACAAAGGCGTCTACCAGCGTCGAGCCAGTGGTGGCTGTCGGGCGCACACCGAAGCCGGCGCCGTCGACGTTGCACCAGTGGCCCCATTCCTCGCGAAGGCCCTGCACGCCGTTGCTGTGGGGGTGAAAGAGTTAGTGGGGAGTTTTTTTTCCGAGATATAAAGTGCTTAGCGGAATTTGAACTAACCGGCCAGTATCGACAATAGCGTTGTTGGGCATGCCGGCCGTCTTGAGGGCGGCGCCAAACAGCTCCGTGTACAGCTTCTCGTTCTGGGCCTTGTTCCACTGGGCGTCGGAAGCGCTGGCGAACTCGCCGGGGGAGAGATCCCTATACGGTCCACAAGCTCGTTAGCAACAATCGCATAGAATACAACTCGGTAGGCCACAAGGTAAAGCCCAACTTACCAGGCGTTCCACCCGGCGACGTTAGTAGCGATACCGCGGAACTGCGAAGGCGAGCCGGCGGCCTTGTAAACCTTGGCGAGCTCCTGGGCGCCCGGCTTCAGGTTATCGTTCCAGCCCAGCCAGCCGCCGTGGCCGGCGTCGAGGTACATGACGACGTTGGGCAGGTTCAGCTGCTTGATGGCGTAGGCCACGCCGTCGCGGTAGCCGGCCGCCGACTGCTGGCAAGTCGTCAGGTCGCTGTTGGTGACCAGGTTGGGCAGCGAGTCGGGCTCGATGACCAGGGCAAAGGCCGTGTTGGGCTTGGCCTTGAGGAGCGCCACGATCTCTGCGGGGTTGTGTGTGTTAGTGGTGAATTGGAAGGCCGTTATGCCAAGGGCTTAGAGGGGCTGCTTACTGTCGATGAACTCGGTCTTGTACCGCGCGAGCTCGCCCACCTTGAGCTCTCCGTTGGACGCCTTGGCGGCGCAGTCGCGGCCGGGCAGGTCGTAGACGACGACACCGAGGATGTTCTCGCACGGAATCTCGGTCTCGAGCTCGGCCGCCAGGCGGTCGATGTTGGCGATGGTGTCGCTGTCTCTGCGTGTCAGCATCTAGCCCGCGGATCACCAGGGCGGAAGAGTGTGATGCGAGCTTACACCCAGATGAAAGACCCGACATCGGCGACCTTGGCCGCGGCGCTGGCCAGACTCGGGTCGCTGATGTCCTTGACCGCCTGCTCGACCTCGGACCGGTAGAACGAGTTGGGGTGCAGCGTGTACTTCTTGAAGACGTTCGTCTTGGCGTCGAGCCGGACGGGCGAGCTGCACGCCCTCTTGCTGACCTTGGCCGAGGGGAGCGCGTTGGCGGCCGCGGCTAGCGCCAGGAGTGCGGTGGAAGCCTTCATCTTTTTTTCTCGTCCTTTTCGCCTTATTTTTTGCCTTACTCCTTTCTTCCTATGTGCCTGCGAGAAACCAGTCGGCGAGTGCGATGAGGCTAGAACCAGATACTTCCAATATCAAGCGTGCCGTCCACCGCCATTTTATATCCTCGTGGAGAGGGCATCTTGGGGCCAGGACAAGTCGATCGGCCCTTTCTTCTGCCCCAAGGAGGGGTTTCCTCCGAAGCCCCTGCCGTCATCGCCGCCTCGCCAGAGGGCCAAGCTACTCGCCCCTTGGAAAGCCACCGGGACGATCTTCCGCAGGGGTGCGGTGCTTGTTCGGTCGGGACACCACAAGGGGCCTCCTGCCTCGATAGGCAAGGGGACGGGGAGGACGGATGATGGACGCGAAGCTTGTCTGCCCACAAGTGGGTTAGCAGCGCCCAGCCCGTCTTGGAAATAGACGGCGTGAGATTGCAAGATGCTTGGCTGGCCGTGATCCCAGCGTCGGCCAAGGGCCAGTCGGGGTATTTAACTGGGTGCGAGGCTTGCAAGACGTATATTGGGGAGCCACCTTCGCCGGCATCGCCCCAGCCTCAGAGGTAGGATATGATGAGAGGTAATAACCCGGGACAAGGCGGAGCGCCTGGGTGTTCGGAAAAGATGTCGTTCCGACCCAAAGTGCGGTGGGGTTGATGGTCCACGGCGGCGAGCCAGAAGACGTCATGGGTGCGTTGTTTTCTCTGCGGGACGACCAGCCTCGTACGGCAACCGCGCGCGGGGGCGGAGAGGGAGAGGGAAGAGAGTTTGGTACGGCGGTGGAAGCGGTTCGCACGCCGCGAGGCCATCTGGATATTAAAACCACTCCGTGTAAATGCCACGGCTAATGTCGCTTTGGCGGCGGGCCTGCTATACGGCGCTCCCGTTCTTTGGTTGATGGCGATCGCATGGTCTTGGCCACTCTATGGCTTTCTCCTTTCCAGCCGAGGACGGAGCGCCATCGGGCGGCCTCTTTCGCCGTCTTGCTCGATAATGGCTCGATTTGGGAGGAGGGGGATGGAGGTTGGAGTGTCATGTGCCTGCTCTTATCGCCGAGTGCGAGATGTACAAGGTTGGAGATGTTTTTGCCAGCATCAGCCAGAACCTACCGGCTCTCTCCGCACACATGTCGTGTTGCTTGGCCGCGTCCGCGCTCGGGTGCATGCACAGGTGGGGAGGGGCCGGGACAAGCCCCCGAGTCGCGGCCTGCACATGCACCAGGTCCCAGAAAATGACACACTATAGAGCAGAAACTGGAGCGGCTCCATCATCCAATTCACATCCCAGTCTTCGTGGCGCAATTGGCTAGCGCGTCTGACTGTTATACCACATCGTGGATGGCAAGTCATCAGGAGGTTCCTGGTTCGAGCCCAGGCGAGGACGCGACATTACCTTTTGCTGCAGGAAGCATCTTTTTGTTGCCGGTTTCGCGAATATTGCGGTTCGAACTCATTGAACATGCCGGGGTTGCCGACTTTCATTTTCACTCACCTGCATGCACTCTGCTGTGGTGTTTGCTCGTGGCCTCTCCTTGGACCATGCTTGCAGGTTTTCTGTTTGTATGTACTGCGCAGGCAGCTGCTGGAAATATCTACAGTGAAAATGCTCTGGGATCTTGCTGCTAGAACTTGGTACCCGTCTCGTCTCCCGCTTTACTCCCTATAGCCCTACGCCGACTCGTCGTCGGTTCCCGGTCCCGCCCACCCAGACCGCTCTTTACACGCATTGATGGTCTACTCTTTTTGTCAGTATGCTATCACTGAGCAGTGGGAAGCCTGAGCAACTTACACCATTCGTTGAGGGCCGAGCAAGTACTGCCAATACAAGACGTGGGGCCAGAGTAGTTGTCTGGCGCGGGGAGAGGACATGTCAGCGAAACTGGGCACAAGCGTAAAGAAGGGCCTATGAAGAGGACAGAAAACCCGCAAAAACTTACTTCCGCCGCACTGCCCAAACTTCGTCTGCCCCGGTTGGCTGGGCGGGCTTGTAGTGGTGGTTGGAGGAGCCGTGGTGGGGACCGAAGTCGTCGTTGCCGGCGCCGTCGGCCGGGCAGAGGTGCTGCCGGGCGAGGTGCCCGAGCTGCCGCCGCCGCCGCCGCCGCCGCCGGTGCCAATGGCGGTGGTGATAGAGCCCGTCTCGATGTAGACGCCCGAGAAGTAAAAGTCCTCGACGGCGTCCGGGTAGCCGCTGCGGGGCAGCTCCAGTACGCCCAGGTGCCAGTCGGCGCCGTTGCTGGACGTGCTGACCGAGACGGGGGCCACGGTGCGCGTCAAGGGATCGGCGCCCGTCGAGTGCCAGAAGCCGACGGTGCCGGCGCCAAAGTCGATCTCGTAGGCGACGTTGTGCCACACGCCGGCGGCCCAGTCGACGCTCCACTTGGTCTGCTGGTTGACCATCCAGCGCAGGGCCGGGTCGCTCGTCCCCGGCGCGCCGCTCAGCCAGCCCGACTTGAGCTCGGTGAAGTGGCTCTCGAAGAAGGCGATCTGGTGCTCGCGCGTCGTGGCTGGCGGGTTGACGTCGGACCGCTTGATGCTGAAGTGGTAGTAGACCTTGCCCTTGTTGATGGCCGCCGTCGTCTGCGGGATCAGCTCGATCCGGCGCATGTTCTGCCCGTTCCAGTACGCCGTCGAGTCGAGCGTGAACTTGGCGCCCTGCCGCGACGCCGCGTCGGCCGGGTTCTTGTAGCTCGGCGACAGGTTGATGTAGCTGGCCACGGGCGAGCTGCCGTGGATGTAGTACTGGTACGGCCCGACCTGGCTGCCCCACGACCACTTGTTGAGATCCGTCGACGACGTCAGGTCGTTGAACCGCCCGTCCCAGATGACCGTCCCGGCCGCTACGGCGCTGGCCATGTAGGCGGTCCCGGCCAGGACATTGGCTACTGAGAACCGCATCCTGGGATCAGGTATTCTGTAGGACCGGAAGGGGAGAGATTGCAAAAAAAAAACAAAAAAACAGACGAAAGTTCAAAACTAGCCTGGCGCAGTGGCCAAGTTCAGGAAATCACTTGGCATCTCCGGGAGTCCCTCCTTTTAAAAGCTTGTGATGCTTGTCTTGATCGGCGGCGGCCACACCATGGAAAAATCGCGCCGGAGCTGAAATCCGCCATACGTTCTGTTCTACTCCCCTACTGCGGCCCCCTACGACAGTCCCGGGCCGGCTGGGCCGTCCACCTCGGCGACAGCCCCAGAATGGAGCGAGACACCCAGACCCCAATTGCCTCGCCGGGCTCCCTTCGCAATTAATATTCGGCAGCCAGGGCCCCTTGACGGCAGAGGTGTCTCGCTCGCTTGGTTCCGCGGGCCAACGAGATCGCTCAGGCTCGCGCGCTTTTCCCCGCTGGGGAGCTTTGCCACTGTCACACGGTCTGAGGGTGGCTCGGAGTGCACCCTCCGAGAGTGGAGGCGGCCCGGGGAGCTGCAGCGGTCAATGCAGAGCACAGGGGTCAGGCTCGGATGCTGCCAGATGGAGGTGGTGCAGATCGGCTGACCAAAGGACATCGAGGGAGCACAGGAAAAGCCTTGAAATAACCTCCGGGTTGATGACCCAGTTGAACGACCAGAAGCATAGAGCTGGACCAAGCAGCGTAGCGAACGAGATAGACGAGAAACCTAGCCATCGTGCCTGCATCTTATGTACACACTAGGTACTCAACAAATCCTCAAGCCAATCATCTTCGTTCGCCTAAACGGATTGACTGTGCCACCCACTCGTTATCGCACCATTCACGTCCCCGCCACCACCACTCAGTTGCCGTTCCACACGGCCGGGCCGGGCATCACGTAGCGCGCCGGGTTGTTGGTCCACTTGTTGTAGGCGATGCCGGGGTCGCTGGTCTTGTACAGGCCCGGGATCTTGACGAGCGGCCCGGGCGTGCCGCCCCCGGGGCCCTCGACCTTGAGCTGCGCGCACTCCATGTAGAACTGGCCCTTGCCGACGTGCGACTCGTGGATGGCCAGGTGCTCGACCCGGACCAGGTACTCGCCGGGCGGGGTGCGGGCCGGGATCGTGAACTCGATCCGGTCCTTCTGCCACGTGCACCAGGCCCCGTCCTTGTTCGGCTGCCCGCTGCACAGGCCCGTCTCGTATGCCTTGAACCAGTCGCCCGACCCGTCGTAGCTGTTGACCGAGCCCGGCGCCTTGGACATGTAGACGAAGCCCGGGCCCGGGTGCTCGATGAACTCGTTGTACCACAGCTTGAAGCCGACCCGGTCGCCGGCCTTGACCGTGTACGTCTGGGCGGTGCCGGCGCGCGCGCCCGTGTTGCAGCGCAGGTCGGGCGAGTTGACGATGTTGCTGGCGAAGGACGGCATGTACGTGTTGCTGTTCTTGCGTATGTACGTGTAGTCACCGCCCTTGGCCTGCCCGTTGACAATCAGCTGGCTGAAGATGTAGTGCGCCTGCGCCGCGAGGGGCGCGAGCAGCAGGCTCAGGCTCACGGATGCCTTCATGGTGGGCAGAAGAGGAGTGTACTTGGCGAGGAAGAGGGCGGGGAGAAACGAAGGGAGTGAAGACCGCTTGCTGAGGCTGTGGTCTGGTGTCCAGTGGATCGATCCCCAACTTGCGAGCTGGGTGGACGCTTTTATAGAAGATCGCCCACCTGCAGAGCCTTGCCGCCTCACTTGCCATCGAAGTCGCAGTCCATCTGCCTTCTGATCCGTTCTCAGATCCGGACTTGGATTCCGAACATCCAGGGCAACGCCGTTGCTTCTTTCCCGTGGATATGGTGATGTCCCACCAATCATGGAAACAATTTATGGAAACAAAGTGCCGGGGAACGAGAATCCTTGGTGGAATACTTGATGGGATTCTAGGATGTCAAAGACATGCCAAGGAGTGTCGAATTTTTTCTTTTCCCCTCCCACTTCCGACCCTGCCATCAAGCAGCCATCCGTAGCGTTCCATCGTGGACGTCCAGCCTCCGCAAAAATCCCACGGCGGGCAGGTCGAGTGCCCCCGGCAGTATATGCCAGCCACTAAGATCTAGATGCACCGTACCGCGCATTTGGGTCTTACCACGGTAAACGCTTGGCTGGTTGTTTGGAACAATTCGCTACGCTTAACGCTATGGGATGCCGATGTGATTTTTCCATAACATTCCAATAATTCCACGCCGTCACTTCCATCACTGGGCACACAAGGAGCGCCGCAAAAAAGCAAAGAAAAAAAAAGAAGAAATCCGCAAACCCTCATGCTGAAACGGGCTGACTTGGCTTGGGCACAGATATGGGTGTCAATGCGAGACGCTGAAACCCTGTGACATCCCGTATTGGCATGTAGGCACCCAGCTGGGCGGTTTCACTTCCTCGGGACTCCAGTCCCTTGATCGCGCCGCCGACCAGGGTGCGGCGGAGGAAACCTGGTGCGGGGAAGATCGGCGCAATCACGGTGGGATGGCTTGCGCCTGGCTGAGTTTGAGCCGGAGCGTGACCCCTGGAATAAAACCGAACGCGGACCGACGGCTCCGGACTGCTGCGGCTGGCCGGCAGAGCACTATCGTGGGTGGTCAGGCGGCATTGCGAAGAGGCATCGGCGCTACAGCAACAGCACTTCTGCTCTGGATGGCTTGCTTTCTGTCTAGTCAGTGCATTCCCCCGGGGCAATCCCCCCGTACTTTTTGCTTGGCCTGATGTTGATATCACCCTGCCTGCAAGCCAAGGGCTCGGATTCGGACCGATTCTTTCATGAGTTGTGCCATTCCAGTACAGCCCAAGCTGTGGCAGTATTTCCACGGTCACCAACATCTAGCAGGCTGCCAGATCTCAAGTTAATCTCAAGCAAGTTGATCTCAAGCATCGGCTTCCCCCCAGATCTCCACGTAGATCAGCCCGATTGTAAGTGGGACTGGTGCTGTCGATCTTAACTGCTTTAAAACAGGGGGGGCAATCATTCTGTGGCTTCATGGGACTCGACTTTTTTTTAGAGCATTATCAAGCCGGCAGCAAAGGATGGTCTTTATACTCACTTTGGCCACTACACTTACTTTGTAATGCAAAATTTGATTAAGCTAGTTACAAACAGCTTGTATTTAAGGTTGTTCAAAACGCAAAAACCTGGCCGCCGCTTAGTTTATTACGGAGTTTTCTAGTTTGGCCATTAAGAAGATCCTATCGCCAGCTTAAAAAACACACAAATTTGCGTGATTTTTCCGGTTTGGGTGCTAAGCAGGTACTGCGTAGCTAAACTTATGCAAGCGATGTGGTTGGGCATTACGAACATAACGCCAGCCAGCTATCAAACATTTCATATCAAGCGGCCTTTCTTAAAAGTTGTGGGCGGCTTTTTAAATGCACATTTCAAATCGCCATTACCGAGCTTTGTAAGTAGTACGAATATAAAAGCAAACCCGGGCCCGTTTGTAATAAAAGGACTGCGGGCCGGAGGATAGTACCTGGGAGCTATAACGGACAATCGATGCAAGATAGGGTCTATGTAGGCTTATTTAAAGCTTTAAAGAAAAATGTATACGGGTACACGGCCGTGGGCCTTGTGCCCTCCTTATATACAATGATACCACTCTCTTGTAGGCGTGGTACCCACTACCGCACCCCTGTTGATGCCGGCGAGTGCTCGGCAAGCATCTGCCGGGCACTGCACCGGTGCGGAGCACCGAGTGCCCATACAAATCTTCCGTACTAAGGCCTAGAACAGTGTACCGGCCCTGGGTGATAACCTCCTTTGTAACAGGAGCCATGAGCATTCTGTGGAAACCGCAAAAGTCGAAGTCCTGCATTAATGCGAAACTGGCTATTAAGCACTCAGCTTTTGCTATTTGGTACCTAAGCTAAACTATATGGAGTGATGTACAGTGACGACATTCGTGAATTCGATTTTTTATGGACATTTTACTTGTGCAATTGAATGCACTCGTTTGGTATGCGCTACAGCGTTTACAACACCTACAGCGCCTGCACCACTTGTGCTGCAGCGATTACGCCACTTGGGCTACAGCGCCTGCACTTCTACAGCGCTTTATAGCGTTTATACTATAAAAGCACTTGTATTATGAAAGCATTTGCATTCTAACGTTTCGAGCTTTCTTTTTCCTGCCCGTTGCCAGAATTTTCTAATGCGCGCGCGCGAAATTCGCGGGGATTTGGGTAAAGTGCCAAACCCGTGTGTGCTTGCACGATTGGTGTGCCGTTTCCGGTTTAGCTTGGCGCCAAATAGCAAAAGCTGGGTGCCAAGTAGTTAGCCCTATTGATGCCCAACGAGTCCTAGTGATGGATGCCTAAGAGTGAGGCTCCGTAACTTGTGCCCCGCATGTGATCTCTCGGAGCCTGTATAAAAGGGCGTTTTGACCCACAGCCACTCGAGAAGACTCTGCTGCTTTAGTCACCAGCTGAGCTGCCAGGGAGAACATCACACTGGGGGCCTACCAAATCCTCCAGATCGCTAAAATCTCCAAACTATCTACCTCAAACATAACCGACTTCTTCAAGATGAATTCTACATATAGCTACACACCTCTTTCCAGCTCACGCCACACCCGTGTCTTGTTCTTGGAACCGTCACCGGACATTGTCGCACCACTTTGCTGCAGGATCTCCGAAATCTCTCTTGATACTCTCCCCGAAAATGGAAGTGCAAGCTACAACGCGCTGTCCTACAGCTGGGATGCCCAATCGCCGTCCAGCGAAGTTTTGTGCGATGGCGGCGTCCTGCTGGTGACGCCGAACTGCGAGGCCGCTATGCGTCGGTTGCGAAACGACTCTGGGACGACTGAACTATGGATCGACAGCATTTGTATCAATCAGAATGCCGAAGCCGTCGAAGAAAGGAACGACCAGGTCGCCCTAATGGGAGAGATTTACAAAAGGGCGAGTAAGATGACGATTTGGCTTGGGGACGACGATACGAAGTTTAGGCCGCTCATCGAGCGATTGCGGCCGATACTACAGCGGATTCACTCGTTCTCTGACTCCTATCGCCTTGCCGACACCGAGAGAATGAAGAATTGGGACAATGTAGGCCTTGCGAAATTAATATTGCAGGAATTCAAGCTTAATGGTGTGTTAACTGGTGTTCCGCTGAGAGCATTTTTACATAAAAACCTCCCCGAAGTTGGTGCTGACAAGCGTAATATAGGCACCCACAGACCGGGTGATAATCCATTCGCCGCGCTCTTCGAATCATCCTGGTTTACCAGAATGTGGGTTGTCCAGGAAGCTACAATGTCACCAATCCTGCGCACCACAGTCCTTTGTGGCAAGACGGCAATCCCGTGGGTTTCAATATACTACTTCAGTACGGCTATTCACCATTCGAAAGAGTGGGCGGTTGACTGGGAGTGGTGGACAGGGGCTATGCTTTTGCAGAGAGCCCTGATGGAAGCCAAGTCCAATATAAATACGGCAGTTGGGTCAAGTCGAAATGGGGAAGACACCACCCCTTACGGGATGAGCTTTATGCTGGGATGCGCCCGAGAAAAGCAATCGAGTGACCCAAAGGACAAGATATTCGCCTTGGTCGGAGTCTTCCAGGAAATAGGCATGGCCCTACCTGCACCTGATTACAAGAAACCTCTTGCAACCGTTTACACAGAGGCCACCGCGGCTTGCATTGCTCACGACAAGAACTTGCGTGTCCTCTACCACGTTCCGTCTCACCAACGGCGTAAGGATCTTCCCTCCTGGGTCCCGGATTGGAGCACCTCTGGGTACGGCGGCTATGGGGCTGAGCAGGGTCTGAGATTCCCAAAATGTTATTACTTTCCCTCGGCCGGCGGGGCGGGGCCATCCCACTGGCGTTTTTCCAGTATTGCGAGTCCCAGCCTGTCCGCTCGGGGAAAGATAGTCGGTTCGATCAGCGAGCTAGGGAGGAGGTTGCTTGTGGGAAACCCCGAGGCTTTCGAAGCGGGCGGGCTTCCAAGCACGCACGAGGAGAGAATGTCGATGATGAGTCAACTCTACAGGCGTTGCTGTCACGGAATGTTGGTTTTCCAAGACTGGCTCAAGCTGGCTCAAAAGCCTAGCTGCACTGCGACACGACAGCTCGATCAGCCAGCAAGAGAAGCCAGGAGAAAGGCACTTCGACAGACGCTATTCCTCGAGGACCCGAACTTACTTGACAACTACGGAACTCAAAATGCATATGACCGCTGGTGCGACATTCTTTCCACATCGATATGGTCATCAGGCATAAAGGCAGTGATGAAAAAGCCAGTCTTACATTGCCATGTGTTGGCAATGCTGAAAAATATGCATAGACGTCTCTTCCTCACACAAGGCGGCTTAATGGGAACTGCCCACGAATCTGGCCTCGTCACCCTGAAGCTCGGAGACAAGATCGTCGTCATCGACGGCTTGGAGGTGCCATTTCTGCTGAGGCCGTTGGCGGGAGGAGGATACAAGGTAGTAACGCATGCGTATGTGCACGGCATAATGCATGGGGAGAGCTATGCGGAAGGGGCGCAGGAGAGCGAAGAGATCGAGCTTGTGTGAACAGTGTGGTGGTTTTGGTCATCAGATTTGGCATTTAAGGTTCTATTGGTGAACAAAGATCAAGAGGTGGAATGGCTAGAGAAATACATGGGTTAAGATCATTTCTCGTCGATGTGTGATGAGAACCGAAGGACAGATAAGTCGATAAGCTGCTCGCAGGCCAGGTGGCACTTCAGTGGCATGCGTACTTACCAGGCACCTCCAACCTGCCTATAACCGCCGGTGAAGACTGCATGCGGGAGAAGAAGCAAAGGGGTCAGTGAGTCCGTTGTCCACCCTTACTCCCGTCGCGGCGGGTCCATCAGATTGTTCAGATCAGCCTCGTGAGGGTTGCCGGGCAGCGTACCAGCGATCTTCCAGCCAGTGCGGAGCTTGAAAGTGCTTTCTGCCAAGTGCACCGCGTCAGCATAGTTGTCGGCCGTCAGGGATGGTCGCGAGTTGCGGTCAGCAAGATCACGCGCCACCTCTCGGAAGTCGGCAAACAGCGCGTCGCCCCCCTCGGCGAACACGATGGCCTGCGCCAGGTGCTGCAGGGCGACGATGGCGTCGCTCAGCGCGCGGCCCATGTCGTTCCAGCCGCGCATGCCGGGGCGGGTCGGGGCCCGCGCGGCGGCGGAGACGACCCTGTCGAGGTGGACGCGAATCTGCTGCCAGTACTGCCGCTCGCTGCGCTGCGAGTTGCTGTGCGGCACTTCGAAGATGCTGCCCCGGCAGACCCTAGTGATGCTGTCCCGGAGCGCGTCATACCGGGGCTTTGTCCCGGACGACGCGCGGAGGATCTGGCCCTCACAAAAGTCGCCCAGGAGAAAGCCCGGGTCCCCGCGCATCGGGTAGTCGATGAACACGTTGGCCGAGCACTCGTCCCGGTGCGTGATCGCAAACTCACGATGCTCCATGTGCATCGCGTAGACCGCCTCGAGCATCTGGGAGAGCAGCCGAGCGCCGAAGTAGGCGGGAAAGGGGGCGTCCGACTCACGGAGAGCGAGGCAGAGGGACCCGAGGGTTCCGACGGAATAAAAGTTCCAGAGCGTGGAGCTCAGGTCTCCATGTGCCAGCAGATTCCCGACGTTCCGGGAGCCGGTGAAGTCGAACATCAGCCTGGCGATGTTGGGGCATTCGTACGGGCTGTCAAGCTGTGCCGTCTGGAACACTGGGACGTTGCGTGCTTCCACCCGCAGGGGCGAGTCGGCCTGCCCCGTCTCCTGCTTGGCAAACTTGAGGACAAAATCGCCCTCGCCGATGCGGTGCCCCAGGGCGTTGCGCAAGGGGGCCACCCGCAGAGCCACGTGAAATCGACCTTCGCCCACCTTGGCGAGTACCTGGAAGTACTGCCGGGGGTTCCCGAAGTGGACAACGACAACCAGCGGTCCAGTCATGATGATGGGATGGCAGGAGCGTAGAGAGAGTTATCAGGGGCGTAGAGCGTGGCGCTAGAGGGGTGTCAGTTGCTTTCGGTGGGTGCGGTTGCAAGGAAAGTTGGATGGTGGTGATAGTTTCAAGTCGGCAATTAGTGATGCAGTACTCGGAGTTTTATACTAGAGAGCCACTTGGCGGTGATGCTGAAGAACAAAGCCATGACAGGGTAATAGAAGATACGACTGTAATGTAGTCGGAAAACAATTCTTTGTGGTGGAGAGTACAGCAGGCTCATGAAGGGGCAGGCTCTCTTTGTGGCGATGGCCCGAGTATCCCTCGTCATACTGAACAAAGGAGTGCTTGGCCGAATCAAGCGCTTTGGAGGAAACGCAGCGAGCGTTGCGACTGTAAGGCATCCGTGTAATCACCGTTACCGAAAACGGGGTATCAGGCGTGTCGATTGCGAGGAGACGTAGAAGATGGACGAATTATCGTGGGCTCATAAGGTAGATACAAAAAAAAAACACGCACCGCCACCATTCCTCCTTTTGACCCCTGTTACGACGTATGCCGTCCTGTCCGTTCCCAACGCCCGTGAGGTGCCGTGCGTGTTGATGCCTCACAGGCAGCGACACCACTGCTCCGTAGGTAAATACCGTGTAAAAGAAGAAAAGAAAAAGCGAGACCTGATGGGAGAAGGAACTAATATAGAATGCGCGTCGTGGTTGGAAATATGTTGCTTGCATCTGGGCGGTGTGACCTGCGCCGGCGGACTGCTAGTGGGAGACGGACCAAAACGGCGGCAACGATTGAGCCAATCCAAGTCAAAAGCTCCAGCGAGGCCTTGGCGCTGGTCACTCAGTAATCGTGATGGCTGCTGCTCCGCCTGCGGCTGTGGTGGCGTTTCTCGCCGTAGTAGACCCTCGTGGGCTCGACGACGTGCGGCATCTGGGCGGTGGTGGTGGAGGTGACGCGCACGGCGCTCCTGCTCCTGCTGCCGCGGCCGCGCGAGTGCGAGTGATGGTGATGGTGGTGGCCGCCGTGATGGCTGTGGCGGCTGTGTTGGCGGCTCCGGCTGCGGTGCGTGTAGCCGTCGGCGGCGACGCCGACGCCGTGGATCTCCTGGGCGTAGTAGGACTGGCTCCGGGGCCGGCGGCCCTTCTCCTCCTCGTAAGTCTGGCTCGTCTGCTTGATGAGGGCGCACCGGAAGATCCAGCACAGCAGCAGGAAGCCGACGACGGAGCCGATGACGATACCGGCGATGGCGCCGCCGCTGAGCGTGCTGCCGCTCGTCGTCGTGACAACGTCGCCGCCGAGGGGGATGATGGTCACGGTCCCCTGCTGCTGGCGCGGCAGCAGCAGCACGCGGGTCGCGCCGTCGGGCGCGGTGCGGGTGGCGAGTTGAGGGTCTGCGACTGGGGCCATGATGGGTGGTGGGCTGTGTTGTCTGGTGTTACTGCCGATCAGAGGCTCGTGCTTGGGGTTTCTGGGTCGGTATTGGCCAACGCACGGGACGCAGGACTGGCCGGCTCGAGGTAAAAGCAACAACGCACGATGGCAAACATAAACGCTTGCTCGACGGGGCGTTGCTTTGCCCGACAAAAAAATCCTCGCAGAAGAACGCTACCGGATTAGAGCAGTCACCAGGCGCACCAGGCTCAGCGCCGGGTGACCGCCTGGTTTTAATTGCTCACTGAGACATTCATCCATGATGGCGACTCGCGACACGCAGCAGTGGTCGGGGAGGCTGGTGCGGGCGTAGAAAAACTTGGAAGCAGCATGACGTTATTGTTCTTGTCGGGGCTTGTCCCCCGCCCTCTCAGCACGCTCCGGCGGGCAGGCCTGTCGAATGGTCGAATGGGGATGGAGAAACCAAGGCTTGTCTTGCTCGACATCTCGATGGGAGACCCACACCTTCGCGTTTCCTTGGTGGTGATGGTGCTAGCAAGGGGCTAGCGTGCCGTTCGATGCAAGGCTCCACCCCATGCCCGTCGTCCCCAGCCTGCCAGATCCTTCCACGTGCCGTCCTTACCATCGCCAACCCTGCCTGGCAGTACGATAGAATGGGTGGCTAAGAAGCCACGGAGGTCCGGCAGATGTGATTTGTGTGGTTGGCGTTTTTTTCTTTCGTTCTGATTTCTATGCTCTGGCCGCCTGTCCATTGCACCAGGTCATGCCCATTTTCGTTCCGTTGCTTCATCGCAACATCTCGATCTGTGGATCGCCCATCATGTCCCGCACCCAAGCCTGCCCCTGCAGACTTGAGCCATCCACGAGCGGATCCGTCACCAATCAGTGACAAGCGTGTGTGGTTTAAGGGTAAAATCCATCGTTGCCATCGATGGGCTCCCGGTTCGAGTCCGGGCACACGCATCTCAACTAAAACCATCCATCCTCGGGATTGGTGGTCCAACCCTTTTTGTGATTTTTATCTCGACTTCACGCCATCCATCCTCTGGAGAAAGGCCGCTTTGGGCACCTTAGCTGTTGCTTCAAACTTCTGACATCCAGAATCGGGCGAATTAGAGTGTCTGGGTTTACGAGCCTCGAGCTACCCACTTTAGGCAGCCGCTATAATCCCTATTCCTCCACCTACGCGCCTTCAGCCGCAGCCCTCATTTCGACGGCCCGCCCCTGCTGAGGATGCGCTTGGGCTGTGGCCGTTTTCGTTTGTTTGATGGTATTCATGCTTTCGTGTCTTTTTATTCTTCATCTTGCTCCTCGCCCAACATGTAGCCTGGTGGCCTTTCCCTCGGGGCAATGATCTCGGTCTATTGTTTAATTTTATCGATTTATCACTTGCTGCCGCCATGGCAAAGAACCCGAGCAAAGCCACCGTCGAGGGCGACGAAGATCGCGGGTACGATTTGGACTGGCCCTCGTCGCAAAGGTGGAATCCCCACTACCGCGTGCCGCGCAACTCGACCGAACGGAGCGCCAAAGCCCCACGGATTCAGGGGGTCGCTGGTGCTAGTCCTGCCGACAGACATGATGACGGCGCGGCCGACGGCACCCAGGACAGCGGGGACGAGTACGGCGGCGTGCCCAGCCTGGACCACTGGCTCGAGACAGTGGCCGAGCTCTACATGAACCAGCTCGACAACCGCGCCCGCTGGGACCCGCGCTGGCTCAACATCACCCGCCGCGAGCGCTTCCAGGGCCTCGAGAGCGCTCGCGTCACCATTGTCGACTACCTGGAGCACACTGTCCTCCGCGATACCTTTACCGCCGCTGCCGACGGTCACGGCCCCCGCGGCCGGAGCGGGAGCAGCAGCGAAAGGCGCCGCCTTGCCGCGGCACTGAATGCCCGGCCCCCGGACAGCACGCTGCGCGTGGTGGTGGTAACGGACCTAAGCCGCTTCCTCATGGGTGCGCTAGGCCAGCTGTTCGAGGTCGACCCAGAGTTCTGGTTCGAGCACCTGGTCAACTCGGGATATCGCGCCAGCGACGCCAACCTCAAGGTCAAGAACGGCGTCTGGATGAACTGGGCCCAGCGCGAGACCCGCTTCCGCCACCGCGCCCTCCCGGGGCCCGGCCAGCCGACGGAGTGGAACGTCGAGCGCCGGCGCCGGCGCCGCGACCTCCAGCGGCAGCGGCAGCTCCCCGCGGCCAGCTGGGCACACATGCGCTGGGGCCGGCTGGGGCTGCTCAACTACCTCGGCCGCGAGGGCTTCCACGAGCAGGAGATCGAG
This sequence comes from Gaeumannomyces tritici R3-111a-1, assembly GCF_000145635.1. Taxonomy (NCBI): domain Eukaryota; kingdom Fungi; phylum Ascomycota; class Sordariomycetes; order Magnaporthales; family Magnaporthaceae; genus Gaeumannomyces; species Gaeumannomyces tritici. The sequence continues at coordinate 737,536 of NW_008804548.1, read as the reverse complement.
ATGCGCATCGGCGGCGACGGGCGCCTGGTCATGGAGCGCGACGTGGCGCTCGACAAGTTCGGCCTCACCATGAGGCCCACGCTCAGGGACCGGGCCGTCGCCCTGTCGGCTCACGGCGGCAAGTCCAAGTCGGCGGGCGACGAGTTCTTGGGCCCCTTTGGCGGGCCCAGCGAGCCGCCCGAGCTGGACGCCGGCGGGAAGGAGGGCTCAGCCCGTGTCAAGGCATCCAACGTCTACAGGCCGTACAGCACTTTCAGCAGTCTTCCGAGAAGCCGCAAGCAATGGCTGAACCGTGACTTGCGCGTCATGGCCCCCGAAGGCGCCAGCATCTGGTCTGGTGCCGATGCCGAGGGCAGGCAGACGGTCCTGGTGTTGCTCGACCCTCCACGGGCGATGCGCAACATCAAGACTAACGAGCTCACGCCGTCGCTCACCTTCATGCCCCGGCCGATGGAGATGGAGACCTACACGGACGAGGAGGCGTGGCGCGTGGCAGATCCCAACGAGACCTATCTCGATCCCCCGCCTTTACCCCTAACAAAGGACGAGCGCAAGGCCGAGCGGGATGCGGCGAGGCGGGCGCGTGTGCAGAAAAGAGAAAGAAGGAAGGCGCTGGAGAAAGAGGCAAAGAAGAAGGCGGCACAAAGACCGTCCCAGCCGGCCGGAGATAAGACCGGCCCCGTTGTTGTGGCCATGGAAGAGGGTGGCCCGGGCGGCGACGACGCCGAAAACTACGATGACAACAAATCCGTAACCTCGCATCACAGCGAAAGCAGCTTTGCCGAAGACGACTACCGAGAGGCGCACCGCAACAGGTACAAGCACGCAAAGTGGTACGCGCGCGACCGCGACTTTGCGCGCAAGTACGCGCTGTCGACGGACGAGCTGGTGCTGCGGTACCTCACGGGTCTAGAAGGGGGCGTCGGTCCCGACGGGGGGCCGCCGCGAGCAGCCGCTGCCTCCCGCGCCGCGGCCACGCTGGCCCAGATCTCGCTCGACGACCTCTGGCGGCTGGCCGCCGAGATGCGGCTGACGCTGGACCACGCTGACGCCGACATGGCCACGGACCTGCACATACACCTGGTCGAGGTCGTCGGCATCACCATGCAGAAGGACCTGTCGTGGGCGCGCGACGCGGCGCGCGAGCTGCGCGACCACGCGGCCCAGCTGGCGCGGTCCTTTGCGGCGCTGT
>NW_008804548.1:694115-716819 GCF_000145635.1 Gaeumannomyces tritici R3-111a-1 | reverse complement strand
GGGGGGGGATTAATGATTTTGGGATATAGCAATTGGTACGGGGCAATATAGCACTCCCCTTGTTGAAGTAGCCCTACCAAACTTCAAGGTTGATGGCATGCACTCTTTGCCCGAGCCTTGATAGCTTTTGTGTCACTCATGAGCATCGGTTCTAGTCTCCTCCTGCCAGCACCGGCTTTGAGGTACAAGCTAAGTTGTAGAATAATCGTGAATATGCTGCGCTGAATGAGTGTCTACCAAGTCCCATCTATCTATCCTCTTTCTATTCTTCCATCCCGACGTCATCGATTGCTGTTCTTTTCTTCTCTTTTTTTTACAAACTTCACTCGTACAAGGCTCGGGGCTAAGCCGCATCTACAGGCTCCGGCGGCCCTTTGAGGCGGTACACGGCTCGTTCGTGGGCGTCTGGATGGTGTTGACGGTCAGGTTGTAGACGAGCAGGCCGCCCGTATGCGGCACCCAGTTGGGCACGCCCTTGGCGTCCTTGGCCACCGTGAAGGCCGCGTTTCCACTGCAAGACACATCAAAATCAGCCTTCCGACCCTAACAGCGGCGACAAGATAAGAGAGGATGGGGCTACTTACTGCGCCTGAGAGCAGTTGCCCGGGGTGAAGGTGGTCTGGACAACAATCTTTGCGCTGACGGTCTGGGTCTTCGCGTCCTCGCCGACAAAGGTGGCGCTCTCGATGAGGTGCCACCAGGCCTTGTTGCCGTTGGGCGGCAGGAGCGCCTGGCGGATGCCGAGGATGCCCTTTGCGCCCCGGAACGGGTTGCCGGCGGCGATGAGCTGGCCGTCGGCGGAGAAGAGGTCGGTGAGCGCCGTGGTGGACAGCTTGTCCTCGGAGACGCGGTAGTATCTGGACGGTTGGGTGTTAGCTATCTTGGCGATTGAGGGCGGTTTGGGGTGTAGGAATCGGCGGACGTACTCCTCGACAAATTTGGCAAAGGCCGGATCGACCTTTGCGCCGGCCTTGTACGGGCCCATGTCGACCGGGGTGGCGGCGACCAGGGAGGCGGCAAAGAGAACGGCGGCGGTGAGGAAGTGCATCTTGACGATCTTGAAACGAAGGAGACCGAATCAGAAAGGGCTGGTGAAGACAAGGGAGTGAATGACGGAGGTCTAAAGGCTAGCGAACTGCTACAAGAATGAAAAAAGGAGACAAGAGAGCGACAAGGCCGAAGCGTTGGGTGGTGCTCCAAGAGAACGAGAGTAATCCAGAGCTCGGCGCACGCAGGCTATATACCGCCCACCAAGATCCCCGGCGAGTCGGGCGTCCAGGTTGGACGATACACTACGCCACGTCGCCTGGCCGCTGGAGCCAGCCCAAACTTTGGCGCCCTGGCCGTTGGACCCTGACCAAACTTTGGCGGCAGCACCGGCTGTCCAGGGGAAGGGCCGTCTTGACACCACATGCGGGTTGGGTGCCGAGTCATTTAGAGTTCAGGGGGGGAAGCGGAAACAGCCGACATTGATGGAGAGCTCAAGTTTGACTTTTCGGGACCACCGAGAGTCTGGGGATTTTACAGCGCATAAACGCGCGCGGGTAAAAATAGGCGATTGATAGCCCCCTGATTCACCCACGTCGACAATGCCCAGCTCGACCGTCCGCTTGTGGCAGACGGGGCATGATGGCGGGAGCCCGTCAAGCGCTGAGGGCCGGCCGCGGGAGCCGGCGCCGTGTCCGTTTGCTGTTTTGCTATTGTCATCGAGAAGTGGCTAGAACGGTTCAAGACCAGTCGCCTTGCTTCGGCCTTGGCCCGGCCGCAGTCACGTGGTCGGTCATGAATGGGTGCTGGCATTCTCAGAATCCTGGACGAACGTGTCGCAGCCAAGCGCTGGATCCCTCGGGGTTTAAAAATGGAGGAAGGAGGCGGCTGGCGCCGATCGTCGGGCTCAGCCTGTGAGAGGTGTAAGCAAATAGCAGGTTTGGCCGTGTCAGCATCCCTTGCAGTCAACGACAGCCTCCCTTACATACATACGGGCACAAGTGTAGACAGGTGATAGGTAGTGCCTGCCAGCCTAGGCATCTACCCAAACACAGGTTGTTATCTCCATGCGGGCTGCGGACCCGAGATTGATTGCTGTCTGGTCCTCCAACGTCGGCGCAAACCCGCGCCGTGGATGGTATGGTACTCCTGCCCGCTGCAGCGCCCAATCCTCCTGGGTTTGGGGGCGTAACTCACCCGCGAGTCGGCATGAAGGCGTCATCATTCCCAAGTGCCGAGCGATAACGCGGGGTGGCTTTTAGGACCCGTTGGGAACCCGATAACTGCCCGTCAGGTAGGTAGGTAGGCAGGTACTTACCGGTTGGGGGCCGCCGTTTTTGGGGGCGCCGTCCGGGTGTTGGTGCCCGGCGATTTGGACAGCGAATGCGGAGAAGCGGCCAAGCCACACACCCTGCCCCATCCTGCTACTGTGTAGTAGATGCTTCTGGACCGGTCGGCCATGTGGTTCCACGTGGATGTCGAGGGATGGGGGATGGGGATAGATACGAAGTCGGCTGCATACTCGTTTTACGGACGACATACGACATCTCGACATGCACAAAACAGGAAATTCGCATCTGCCCTATCGATTTTCTACGTGGGATTCTCCAGGGGGCAGGACACCAACGTGGGCCAGCCTGCGCCTTCAGATAGGCCGGTCAGCGGTTCCCTTTCGCGTCGCTCGCTGGTTTTTGCCGCCCATCGTCTCGGTGCTCATCAGCTCCCTGTCCCATCACCTCTCCCTTCCAACGGCCGATCACACCTCGACTGCTGCTTTGCGCCAGGGGAGGGAGGGACCCACGCTGGTGCATCTATCAAGACTGCCCGCCCGCACTCCATCCATCCCGCTCACATAACTCCATTCCACCACCACCCAGCCTCAATCGACGAACAACAACCCCTGGCCCTCTCACATGCCAGCCTTGGCTGGAAATCCCCAAGACCGCTTCTGGGCTTCTTAGCGACAGAGAAAGCGCCCGTAAGATCGTTATCACATTACAATCCACTTCTTGGACCCTCTGTCGCATCCGATTCCATTGGGCCTGACTGCCTCGTCCGCAAAACAGGGCCATGCCCTCACCCTCTCGTTCCCCCTCCCTTTTCCCCTGTTTCTCCCCATAAGGCGTCCGGTCCGGGTGGGCGTTGGATATGATGGATGCTTCGGTGCAACCTTGTGGACGCGCGGAGGAGCGGGCATCGCCTCGCCACAAGCACACCTTCCCAAGGCGCGAAATGGGAGTAGGCATTGGGGAATGGACAGATCTTTACAGGTGGCCCCTCGAGGACGAGCCTGACCAGCAGGCTGGGGGTGCGTCTGCAGGAGCGTGGTGGGCAAAAGGAGATGTGGTGCATGGCAGGTTCCTTGCCTCCTTGTATTGGGATCAGGCGCTTTTTTTTTGAGTCACCACCCTGCCTGGAGGAGGATCGAGGCAAGGGATGCCTTGATATAAACCCCAGGAGCCCGTACCTGAGCAAAACCCTGCCCTCCCTGCTCCCGAGGGCATGCCACATCCCCTTGTCTTTATAATCGTACTGAAATCCACATCCAACACCATGCACTCGATATATATCCTCGTGCTCGCATATCTCTCGGTGATATTTCTGCGCCACTGCCTGAAGGCGAGGGCAAGAAGCAAGGTACGATGCCTAATCGCCACTTTTGCTGGTACAAAGAGGCAGAATCTAACCAGAACATGGCCGTGCCTGCTAGGAACTCCAAAAGCTCGCTGCGGAGCACGGGTGCGCACCCGCGCCGTCTCTAGATGGGTGAGCCGGTGCGAGACGAACCCTTCCACTAAGCATATATGTGCTCACACTGCCGCAGGGAACACGCAGTCGCTTCTCCTGGGGCATCAGCCTACTCCGAGAATGGATACAGGCCGACTCGCAGCACCGGCTGATGCAGCTGATCCTGTTCCACATGCGCCAGTCGGGCTGGACCATCCACCAGCAGTTACTGAACCAGACCATCCTTGTGACCGTCGACCCGGCCAACCTCGAGGCCATGCTCAACTCCAAGGCCGGTGGTGCGTGGTGCCTCACTCCCCATCATATACACACCCATAACCTCACACCCCAGCTAAATACCCCTCCCACGTCCCCCAGACTACTCCGTCGGCCGCCACCAGGCCGCCACCCCGCTCTTCGGCGACGGCGTCTTCACGCTCGACGGCGAGGCCTGGCGCCGCTCGCGCGCCCTGATCCGCCCGCACCTGGCCGATCCTCCTATTTATTAACAAAAAGCCCATGCCGTGATAGCTTCATCCTCGTCCGCCACCCCTCTGTCCTCTCCAAGCTCCGCACCGAGATCGCCACCAACCCTATCCCACCCCCCGACCTCCGCCGCGCCGACCTCAAGGCCATGCCCTACCTGCAGGCCGTGCTCCGCGAGGTGCTGCGCCTGTACCCGCCCGCGCCCGTCAACGCCCGCACCGCGGCGCGCGACACGGGTCCTGCCCGCGGGCGGCGGGGCTCAACCGCCGCCAGCCCTTGCTGGTGCCGCGCGGGGCTCCGTCGTCGCCTTCGACGCCTACGCCCTGCACCGCCGCGCCGACCTGTACGGCATGGACGCCGAGGTCTTCAGGCCCGAGCGCTGGCTCGACGACGACGACGACGACGACGACGACGAGGGGGCGGTGGGGGTGGCGGGGCCGGCATGCCGCTTCTCCGCGACCCGCTGGCGTGTAGCGCTACGGGTACCTGCCGTTCGGCGGCGGGCCTCGCGTCTGCATCGGAAGTGCGTTTCGTTTTTCCCATTTCCTTTTCCATCTGGGCCTAGTGACCACCCACCACATACACACACGGTCACAACACCCAAGCAGCTAACCTGATGCTGTGTCTGCCTCACAGTGGACGTTTTGCCCTCACCGAGGCCGCCTACGCCGTCGTGCGCATCCTGGACAGGTTCCCCGCCATCGCGCTCCCAGAGGGGGAGAAGGTCGAGCCCCTGGGCTCGGAAAAGCGTAAGCGTCTACCCTGGAATTGGTCCTTCAAAATCGCAAAAACTGCTGGACTAACCATGTCATGCGCTGCAACTCGTACAAAGACCATGGCCGTGCTGCTACGCATCACAGATGGCTGCAATGTCCGCTTGGGCTGAGGAATGCCCCTTCTAGCCTGTGATTGGAACTACCTAGTACACTTCTCAATCATCTCGTCCGCTTTAGCGCTATCATCATAGACACAGACCACCCGCCCAAGGCATGCCCAAGACATGAACGCCTCGCCATCTTTCAATGTACAAAACTCCCATTTATCGCCACCGTGGAAGCCCCCTTGTCCACAGCTCCTACCAAAACCACCCAATGCCTGGAGGTAGGTCTCTGCATGCTATGAAGACAACCCAGAAACACAAAAAGCAGCAGCAGCTGTCTCCAAGCACCGACATGCCGAGAGAGGAATGACAGAAACGGGCAGTACACAAGATCCGGCCACTTGGAGCCACCCCAAACGAACTTTGTCGCATCTGCCTGGCAGCATGTAGGCCCAATCGCGCGGGCAGCTTCGCCAATGAGTGCAACGCACAAGATAAGAGCCACTAAGCATAGCCACAAAACACAATGACACAAGGAATGATGGACAATGATATCCCGGGGACCGCAAAGACAGAAGCGGATTCCGATACGAATGCAAAATGCAGAATTGTTGTCAACGTCGCCAGATAGCGACCAATCATGCAAAGTAACTCTTCCAGAGAACTCCTTCAAGATCCTCGAGTTGCTCGGCCGTGAAATACTAATGATGGAGCTTTGTTAGCAACCAGGCACAGAAGCAAAAGGGGCTTCCTCCTCCACCCAAAACACAAGAGGCTTACCTTTTGGTCAACGGACCAGCTGTCCTGTCTTGTCTTCTTGAACTCGGCCAGGATCGACTTTGTTGCCTTGCCGACCACGCCCGGGTCGCTAGCGGCGCTGCGCGCCAGCAGTGCCAGAACCTCGGGCATCCACTTGGGCGGCGGGGTCAGATAGGGGAAAGCCTCGATGAGCGCGCCCAGTCCCATGATGGCCGCGTGCCTGGCCCGGATCTGGGCCTGTATATCGACCGGCGTCTCGGCACCGTCGCCCTCCGTCTTCATCCGCAGCATCTTGGACTTGGGCATGGGACTGCACCGCAGCTGATCCTCGAATCGCATCTTCAGCGAGTGGATTATGGGCTCGCGAATCACGTGTGGCGAGCAGCGAATCATGCCCGCAAGCGTTGCGCTCGCGCAGTCGCGCACCTCGAGCTGCACATCCGAGAGCATGTCGCCCACGGCGCCAAATAGCAGCTGCCGCTGCGGCGCCGCCATCAGGAAGAGCCGCCGGAAGTAGATGACCTGCATGTTCACCAGCGCGCGGAGTCGCTGGTGCCACGATGCCGATAACTTGCCAACGCGGACAAGGGCCCGGATGAATGCGTCATCTTCACCTGCCCTCAGCGGAATGTTGGGCAGGTGTCGATAAACGTGGTACGCCAACCTCATGAGTTCTGGGTCCTCCTTCACGTCCATCATATGCAGTAGCTGCTCGATAAACGGCTCTGGGAAGAAGCGGGCCAGCTGCGTGCACTCCTGTGAACTGAGCATGCCGTCAAGCCAGGTCAGTACCGTCTTGGAGCCCGAGGTGTAGCTAGATGGAGTCTGTTGACCAGGGGCGCGCTCATGTCGCCACCTCTCCAGCCGCTCAAATATCTCCGTAACGGTTCCAATGAAGTCGCCGTCGGGCTGGTAAGGGCGCACGCCAACCGAAGAGTCCGCCTTGTTCTGTCGGAGCAGCGCGGCGACGTTGGGGAACGACTCGTGGTATCTACTGCGGTATATGGCCGAGATGACTCGTCCCATGGCCTCGCGAACCGTCTTGTACGGGTGATCAATGTGCTTCAGAAAGTCGTCGAGAATTGGCTGCGAGTGGCGAAAGTGCCAGCCTGATGTACTGATCATAAGCTCCAGCAGCTGCACCTTGGACGACTCCTTGAAGGCCGCGTTCGAGTTCATATCCAGCCTAAAGGCACTCATGCTCTCCATGATCTCGTGGAACTTGCGCGGGTCCTTGGCGTCGGCAATGACGTGCAAGCATGTCATCCAGTAGTGCAAGCTGTCGGGTGTGAGGTCTTCCTCGAGAATCTTGAGCAGGAGCGGTCCGGCGTACGCCCAGACCTTCTCCCGGACCTCGACCGTCTCCTCACAGCTGCCCGAGAGAAGCGCTCCCAGAATCTCGGCTGTGGCGCGATGTTGATGCTTGTCGCTGCCGTCGCCATAGACATCCTTGATCAGATCTCCAATGTCTTCCAGCTTGGCCTCTGTGAGGCCGTAGTTCATCAGGTCGAACACGTGGATCAACAGGATGACGTTGTGCATCCGGAAACGATCGTTGAGACTATCACGCGGCTCCTGCTTGGCGTACTCAAAGTATTGCTTGAACCAGTCCTTGGTCAGCAGCTTGCCGACCTGCGCGCGCTTCTGCCTCTCCAGGTCGTCGTAGCCGTCAAAGGCCACAGGATCCGCCGACGTCGCCCGTAGCTGCTTCCCCCACACGAGCCAGCCCGGATAGTCCTGGTCCACAAAATACTGCGCCTTTTCGGGCTTGGTGAAATTGTCCAGGAAACGCCCCGTCCAAGAGGGGTCATCTTGGGGCACATCAACCACTACCGAGTTGAGCTCGTTGACGTCCTCGGTCAAATAGTTGCGGAAATTGTGGCCGTACCACGCCCGCATCTCAATGGTAGTGAACAGCGATGTGAATATGGCCTGGTAGGTGCCGCGGAGGCCAGGGTGAGCATCGTTCGTGCCTCTGGCGATGAGGTCAATGAACTCCGAGGGCGCCAACGTTGCGAATCGGGTGCACAGGTTGCTCGCAAGATATATGCACCGTATCGCCACGTTCCAATGGCTGTTCTTGGCCATCTCGGTCAGCTCCAGGCCGAAAGAGCTCCTCTTGGCCTCAACCTTGTTGCGGCGGTCAATGATGACCTTGTTCCGCGCGCGTATCTGCTCCGCGCAGTCCTCGCTCGGCTTGATGATGTCCAAGACCGCACTGTCCTTGATGACTGTGTGTTCCCCGACACGACAGCACTCGATGACGGCCGATAATGAGTTCCCGCTGAGGTGCTGGATCGAAGTCTTATCCACCTGGGCCGTTTCGATGTACATCCTCATGAAATCGGCCGCAAACCGCCAGTCCCGCATCATAGTCTTCAACAGGCTCGTGAAGAGCAATGTGTACAGAGAGCCCTTGATGCGGTCGTGGTTTACGTCGTCTAGCGCTTTCCTGAACGCCTTGAGCAGGGCCGGTATCACCAGGGACTTGCCTCCAAGCAGTACTTTAAGCGAGGAGTCCTGTGCGCCCTGGGCCACCCTGCGGACGTCGGCGTACTGAGACGTGCACGACTCGGCGAGATCGAGCAGGAGCTGCTTGTCGAGATCGCTCTTGTGTCTGTATGATGCGTTGTACTTGACGCGCTGTAGTTGATACGCGTCCGCGCGCTTGACGAGGAGAGGGCGCGGGTAAACCTTGCGCAGGCCGCTGACTTTGAACGGAGAGATATCCGCCTTGTAGAGACGCACCAAGCGCTCCAGGGGATGGGCCGAGCGCTCAATGCCGACGTCGGTGATCCAGGTGCGGAATGCAGCATAGAGCGCAGTGAAGCATGGCACGTCGTCTTCTTCGGCTGTGCACAGAAACTTATGCGTCTTGGAGAGTGTGCGACCAACATCTTCTCTTATTTCGTGGATGTGGTCGTACAGCTCGCTGTCCCGTTCGAGGAGGTAGCCGGCGGGATAGACGTATCGCTTCTTCAGCTCATCGTCGTCGGTATCCTCTGCGAACTCGTCATCATCGTCTGCGCCCTCTTCAGACTCGTCCTCATTGCCATCCATAGCAACGTCGCCTTCGGCGTCTCGTGGTTCACCACCGTCCCCGTTGACTTGACCGTTCGTCCGGCCCGCCCCTCGCTTGGGGTCGAATAGTGCCGAGACCCCCGAGATGACCAGGCGGATTTGGGACAATGCCCGGACTATCTCATCGCTCCACTCTTTGTTTTTCCCCTTCCGGGACACGGGTGGCTCGTCGCTCATAAGGGCCTCCAACTTCTTCGCGGCCGCGTGGGCTTGCGACTCGAACAGCTCGACGGCGAACTGAATCTCCTCCGAGGATGGGCGATGCCACTTGATCGTAAGCTCCGAGGGCGAGGTCGTGGTGCCCCAGTCCTCCACGCCGAGACCACGGGCGATTACTTCGGGCTCGTACAGCGCGTTGTCGATGGTATACGTGTGGGTGAGGTTGAGCAACAAGTGGTGGACATAGTTGGATATGTGGATCGTTGGCAGGCCGCGGCACTTTTCCTGCATGTATTCCGCGACGCCCAGGAGGTCTGCTTTGTACTTGAGCACCTCGGCGCCGACATGGACGACGCACATACTAAGCATGCTGACATGCCACACCAGCGCGCGGTCCCGGGGCAGCACATCTGTGCCACTACTGCGGTCTGATGCTGCGCCGTTGTAGTCGATCTCGTTCCGGATGTTGGCGATGAGCATGGGGATGAACACCTTGAGCGTCTTCTCCGGGTTGACTTTGCAGAGGGCGTTGCAGATCCAGGCCATGGCATCGCGGGCTTGGTGAACGACGTGGGACGAGACAAAGTTGCTCAACTTGTCCAGCGTGATGTCGAACAGCTCTGGCGAGAGCGACGCAAAGAGTGGTGTCAGTGCCGCGGGCAGAGTGTTGATCACGTTGTCTTCGGGCGACCCAGATCGTAGGTGCGACGAATCGGGCAGATTCTCGAGCAGGGTAAAGACTTTGCCGAGCAGTGCGATGATGAACTCCCCGAATCCTGCTGTGGATGAGCGCACAATGTTGGCCTCTATCTCGTCGGTGAGCTCCTGGTCGTAATCAATCTTGACATCCTGTCCCTCGATTTCCATCCGCTCCATCTCCCCCTGCACCCACTCCATGGCGAGCGAGGTGTCATGGATATCGTCGTGCTCCTTGACCAGCGACACAAACGGGATGCTGTAGGCAACGCTCTGGAAGAAGTTCAATGTGTACTGCGTCTTGCCTAAATCGTTGGCGTCGATGCCTGGGAGTGCAAGAGCGAGGAGGGCAGTCAGGTGGCACCGGAAGCCTCTCTGCTGAGACATGATGTTGGCGATCATCTGCAGGCCGCAGAGACTCGCCGTCGTCCGGTGCACCTCGACAAGCCCCTGCAAGCTGGGGTAGAAGCGCTGGAGGGCCCCTGGCAATATCAGGTCAGGCTGCAGGTAAGCCAGGCCCTGCAAGGTCGAGTAGTAGTAGTTGGCCACCTTTGAGCTCTTGGCGAACAAACCCATGAAGGTGACCTCTCTCAGGGCCAGGACAAAGCGCTTCTTCAGCTCCGGATTGATCCTGCGCTCGGGGACAATATCCAACTCGCCGCTCTGCTCCCGATTACAGCGCGACACAAAAATGTCGGTGAGGTAGTACGTCAGCTGGGCCAAGAACTGGGCCCACTGGCCATGATTGGAGGGGTGGAAGAAGGTGTCGATAGACTCCAAGAGCCCCTCCAAGCTCAGAAGTACTGAGCTGTCCGTGTCCAGACATTTGGGCGACAAGGAATGTACTATCCAACGCGCAATCATGTACGGTACTGGGTATTTCTTCCTGTCCTTGTCCAAGAATGCCGCCAGGCCGGCCGAGTAGTCGAGGGACGTGTAGGGAGAGTTGGCCTGTCCGACAGGGATCTCTGTCAAACGCAAAATGGCAGTGAAGATGAGGTCTGACTGGTCCTTGGTGAAGATGCCGTGCTCGGTAAAGGGCACGTCCCGGTACCCGAGGTAGTCCCGTGCCATGCGCGAAAACACATCGATAAAACAGGTATCAAAGTTCTTGGATCTGTTCATCAAAGACCATAGATGGAAGAAGGTCGGCAGGAAGTCGGAGGGTTGCGCAAGCTCCTCAGTTGGTGGGGCCGGAGACGTGGGTAGCATCGTGGTGATGAGGCCGAGCACAATGTACGAGTTTGTAGCATCGGATGTGCTGAAGAAGGGGAGGAACTCCTCGAGCATATCCCGTCTGGCCTTTGGGTCGAAATACAACTGCGCGTGCAAGCAGAGTCGCAGGAGATGCTTCTGCGTCCTGCGCCGGCGCCCTTGATGCGCGGCACACTCCGACGGCAGCACCAGCGCCTTGATCTCGTGCCATAACGGACGCCAGTCGAGTACAAGGTCGTCCCGGGGCTTGAGGTAATGCTTTCTCCTGCACGAGAAAACGGGAGAAAAAAAAGCGAGAGCATCAGTATCGTGTGCCTGGTTTGTCACAATAAAGCGCGCATGTAGGGGGGGCAAGACAAACCTCGTCAACGTGACCAACATCTTGGTAAAGCGGTCCGCCGTATTGGATTCAAGACCAGGGGCGAGAGACAGATGGTAGTAGATCTGGACAAGCTTAGCTCGGAGCTCGCGGGTCATCTCGAACTTGAGGTTGAGCCATCCCTGAAGTTCCCTAGTCCAATGGAGGGCGCCTGGAGCAAAGTCCTCAGCCATGATGGAGACGTATAGGTTCTTCAGAATGCCCAACAGCGCCTCGTCGCGCTTGCTCTCATCTTCCACCTGGTATGGCAGTAGCCTGTGGTATGCGAACGTTCTCGGACGGTACCTCTTGCGGTCATTTTCGTCGGGCGTCTTAGTCACCGTCAGGCCGGGCGAAGTAGCTCTAGAGATGGCATCGGCAGACATGAAGGGGCCGCCGCCGAGAAAGTGTATGGCCGCAGCGCCGGCGGCGCCCGCCATTCCCACCGCCGTCGCGGAGTGCGACTCCAGTGCCTCGTCCATGTTTGAGCACTCCCAAGCAACCAGCTAGTGAAGAGTGTGTGCGGTTGAAGGCGTCGTAGTTGGGCAGCAAGGCGGAGCGGATGCGGATCGATAAAGCGGAACGCCGTCGAAGCGAGAGGGGCGCGCAGCCAGGTGGCGTGGGATTGGGGGGGTAACACGACGAAATGGATGTAGCCGTGCTCAGATGCTGATATCAAATGATGGGAAAGTCTGATTCAGCCGCTAACATGTCGCCTCGTCGACCGGAGGGTTCGCCTGGAGGTGGGTCAATGTGGGCTCGGAGTCGTGACGCTTGATTGTCAGGTCTGTTGAAGCTGCGAAGGGGTGGAAACGAATTGTTAGCAACCCCATGGATTAGGGAGAAGTGCGGCCTCAAGGTCCAGGCGCGAGCAGTGGCGCGCAGCTAACAATGCGATGGCCAGGTCGCACTAGCAGCAGGGTTCGGCGGACGAGGAATTGGGCGGGATAATGTGATTGGGGTGAAGCAGCCGAGATGTGGTCGCATCCATGGCTTCGCCGCAGCGGGGTGGGTTCGAGATACCTTTTGCGTCATGCGGTCCCAGCCTTGAGTGACAGTGTCAGGGTTGGGCAGCACACATGCAGATAGGCAGGGAGTGGCGTGTCTTCTGTGTGCCCGCGGAGGTGGCCGGTGTTGGCGGCAAAAGTAGTGCTGCGCAGAGTCGGAGCCAGAGGAAGGGCAAGCTGGGCTGCAGCCTTGCGGGTAGCACGAGGTTGCCAGGCTGTGGTGGCGGCAGGTCGGGACGAAACTGCTACTGTTACTCCCACGTAGCGGCGGAGGCTTTGGGCGGGGCCAGGCAAGGCGGCAGCGCGTGCGTGGACAAAGACCCTCCCCGTCAACCGTGCTGAAAGGCCGTTGGGCTGGCTCAGGGGGACGGCGAGGCAAGGGTAACGATGCACGCTCGCTCCACCTCACCCACAGACGGACTGATGTCGCGAAATGTCGACAGGGCGGCGATCGGATAACGTCAAATGCTGCTGCTAGACTGGGCCGGCGGTGGCTTTGCGGGCATTTGGGCACCAGACCGCGTCGGTTGGCTGCGCAAGTCCCGGCTAAGCCCCTCGACACACAGTATAACCTGGTAGCGCAAACACTCAGCTTCGGCAATAGATTTGATGGGCAGGAACCAATCTTGGGCCCGCAGGGCAGCAGCTCCTCCTGCCGCTGCTCGCTGCTGTTTTCTGAGCGGGGTGGTCAGAGCTCCTTGAGGTAACAATGGAAGTCTTTGCAAGGAGGCCTTTGCATCCGCGCGACCCGATCTGCTGGCCTGATTGGAGACACGCACCTCAGCGACAAAGGTGGGACTTCTTCCCACTTCTCCAGCAATCGTCGTTGCGTCCAGCCGTCTAAATTTATCTGGTTAGCGTGTCCCTTGCCTGGACGTCGCGGTTTGGCGGGGTAGCAGCGCGAGGGCGACGCGAGCAAATCGGGACGAGGGGGGCGGCGTCTGAGCGGCCGACTCGACTGGCGTTGGTCCGATGCCAGGGATTTTAAAGTGTCGCCAGCAATACACAAGGCACCAGCTCGATTACGTTTGGGAGCGGGCACGCGACGCAAACATCGCCAACCTCGACACTCCCATCATTCGCTAGCTCGCTTCCATCCCGTTCCCCGAGGTTCGCCTGGCCATCAGCCCATTGTCTCACAAGCTGGCAGCCCCTCCTAGGGGGGATCCTGGCACTTAGCGAGTTGGCTAACGGAGCCCTCGGAGGAGGAAACGACCGTGACTGGTCTGCAGGCTGCAAGGACGCGACGCCTTCTTGTTTTTCGTGCCTTTTGTCCGTCCATTATTGCCTCCGGCATCTTATTTCTCGCCGATTACTCCACCGCGTGCAACCAAAGGCCTATCTCTATCTTGGAAGCACTGACTGAGTTGTGGGGTGCCTAGCACGTGTCAACCAGTAGCCAAGCTTCGCACGCATATGACGGGCCTAAACTTAGTCCGCGTACCCGTCCCGCCCGGCATAACATCAGCTGAGCTGCGTTTTACCCAGAGGTTATCTAAATATGTTCTCGTTTTTTTTTTTAGGTAAATTACAGCCAGTTACGAGCACCCCCTCAAACAGGATCCGCCTCTTGCGGATGGGTATAGCCGTCGCTTGTGATACCACCAAACTGCCATATCACAGCTCACCCGGCCTCTGCTCCTTATGCAACCCTTTGATCTCAGGAGTACGTACCTCCCGCGGTCACAGGCGGGACGCGCCTCAGTCCTAGCAATGACCAAGTGAAAAAATGAGGCCATCGGGCACCCACATGGCTGTTTATCTTCCCCGTGCCCAACCCACAGTCTGTGTCCATTGCTTGGCTGCGTAGTCTTCGCAGGTGTCTGGATGCCGACCGCTCCACGCAAGCGAATCATAAGCTCGAAGCCCTCACGGCGTGCGGCGGGCTTGGCTGCTGAGATGCGATAAAAGGGCTACAATGCGTGCACTGATGGGAAGGTCCCATCCGTGCCTTGCCACTAACACGGGCATGGAAGAGACGGTTGGGAACATGGAACTTTCTTAGTGTACCGATGCATAGTCTTGTTATTGAAGAAAAAGATACACGCAAAGTTCAGTCACAAGATTGCGTTCCCGCGACTGGGCTTATCCAGGTAAGTAGGCAGTATTCGGAAAGTAATTAGAAGCCAACAACAAAACGTGAAGAACTGGTAGTTCGTCTGCAAAATCTCTTAGAGCCCTCTGATAACTGGCTCAACCAAGGTTCAAACACTGCCAAGCACCAGGAGGCTGTCGCTTTCATATTAGTTAGGCAACGGGGTCTGCTCGGCCACGAGCTGCTCGGCCTTGCGCAGCTCGGCCTCGCACTCCTCCCTCCTTCGGCGTAGGTCGTCTAGTCCTCTGAGCTGGGCCGGGATCTTCTCGGCAAGATGGTCTGGGACGCCGATGTGGGCTGTCGAGAACAGCTGGATGAAGTCCTCGATTTCGGCGCTGCTGATGTTGTGCGGCCACGCGTTCTGGACCAGCCAGTCCAAAAAGTACCAGTCCCGCGAGTACAGCGCCTTGATTAGGTGACCAGGCATTCTGCCTGGGATGGCCTCCCGCACCTCCAGGTCGCATCGGAGCATCTGATCCCAGATCCGCTCAATGCCCTTTGTCCGATAATAGTACGGACCTGATCGCAATTGGTCGCTCCCGAGGCGCAAGAAACCCCGGATGTTCCCCGCGTATCCACGCTGGTGGAAACCCCCCATCAGCTTCTTTTGCCGAGTCAAGAAGATGGGCACATCCCAGAGCTCGAGGTAGGGGTTGGCCCCAAGCCGGAACTCCCGGATATCGGCGTGGCGGATGGATCTAAACTCATAATCATCCGTATGGCCAATTTCGTCCTCCGTATCATCCGGTACCGTCAGCACCTGTCCGAAGTGTGGGAGAGAAAATGGCATGGCGCGCCAGTCCACCCACTCGCCCTCTTTGAGGAGGTCCACTATCTCCTCCTCGCATTCACCGATCGAGGGACGGCCCATATCGCTAGGCACATAGCAGCTGTAGTACCACTCATGCAAAGCCTTCTCGAGCTTCGACAGCTTGCGGATGGCGAGTGGGGTCTCGGGGCTCGCCAGGCTCTGCTCTCGCGCTGATGCCAGCCGCGTGATGTCTTCCCATGACTGCAGGTCCCCCTCTTTCTCGAATAGCCACTGCATTGCGGGCTTATCGATGATGTGTCCCTGCTCTTGGAGGAAGCAGAGAAATGGCCAGAAGCCGTTTTTCGGGCCATCCTTCCCTTGAAAGCTCATCATAAACGCTTCCAAGGTGGAGTATTCATGTGGTGACGAGTCCGCCAGGCAGGCCAGCACCTGGCCCACCACGCCCAGCTGCTCAGCGCCCTGCGCCATCTTCCGGGGCAGAGGCGCGACCCGAGCGCCGGTGGCCCAGAGCGCCTTGAAGGCGTGCAGGTTGCCCTTGGACGCCGCGTACTGGATAGGGGTGGCAGTCAGGTGCTCCAGCCCGCGGGGGTCGAAATCGTCCCCGAGGGCAGTGAAGGAGTCAAACGGGCGCCGCGCGACCACGTCGACGCTGGCCCCGTGGCTCAGCAGAAGCTGCAGCATCTCGGGCACCTTTGCGCCGTCGGGGCACCACGAGAGCCGAAAGATGGCCGAGAGGGTCCCGCGGGCCTGGGAGATGCGCCGCGCGGACTCCTCGGGCATCGTGTCGATGAGGTGCTTGAGGAGCTCCACGTCCCCCGCCTCGATCGCATCCATGACAGCATGCCCCATCCCCACGCCCTCCTCCGCCGGGTCGCGGTGTTTGCACTTGTAGTCGGTCACGGTGACGGGTGAAGCGCCCCTGGCAAGCAGGTCCATGGCCATCTCGGTGTTCCCGGAACGGATGGCCGTGTAGAGAGGGGAATACTCGACGCAGAACTGAGGTTCGGGGCCGCCATCCTCAAATGCAGCCGAAAACTTTTCCGTGGGCAGTGCTTCGCCCTCGCGATAGTCATCCAGCCAGTAGTTGATGGTATCCGAGAACCTCGGCAGCTCATCGGTGTCGTCCGGGCCGTCACTCCGTTTGCAGATGCCGAGACCGCCGTTGATGTCGGCGCCGTGGTCGAGCAGGGCCTTGGCAACATCGTTGTTGCCATAGTGGATGCCGATATGCAGAGGGGTCGGGACAGAACAGCCCGGCTTGTCAAGCTCCAGCCTGCTGCAGATTTCCGTCGGATGAGCGCTGGCTGGGTTGAGAATAGGTTCCATGGCGTCAAAGGTATCCGGGTCAAAGGTATCCTCGTCATCGCTATCCTCGTCACCGCTATCCTCGTTCAACCGTTTGGTAGGCAGGAAGCCTGCAACGCTCTCGGGCTCGACGGGCGCCGCCGCCGCCCCGACCTCGAGAGCGAGACGTGCCACATTGGCATGGCCGTGCCTGGCCGCCCAGTATAGGATTCAGCCGCCGCGCTCTCGGACGGACCTCTGAACGTTCTTTTTGTTCAGTGAGGTGCGCAGGTAGCCGGAAGCCTGCGAAAGACTGGCGGCGTCGCCGATCTCCAGCTGCTCGAAGATGTCGAGCAACAGCTCACCCGGGATTTTCTCAATAGGGGGAATGGAGGGCATGGTCGCTCCTTTTCCGTGGATGGCTTGGTGTATTGCAAGCTAGCTGATGGTGTGGGTGGTGTTGTGGCTGTTGGTTCGATATTCTGGTTATGGAAAGTGATGGTGTGGTTGTTCGTTTGATGTTTTTGAGTATGGAAAGTACAAACGGTCTCTGCTCTGGGTCCAAGCTCTTGATAGAGCAGAGATTTTGCCCAGAACAGGCGGGGAGCGCCCAATCAAAGACTGTCCAAGACGTATTTTAAATGTCGAGCCGCGCTGTGCTAATCCTAGTCCATTGTTGTTGAAGCTGTTCATTGCCTAGCCTTTAGGGCTATTTTTATTTTTACGCCTACTATCTGCACCATTGCCTCCAGATAAGAACAACAGTGTCGTTTCATAAACACTTTTCTTGGTGTAGCACGCTTTGCAAATAATCTCGTGGCTTCTGTGCTTTCAGCCCGACGACAAAGACGTAGGGTTGTGGCGTTATTGAAGCGCATCACATGTTGCCCTTGGATGGCATCCACACAACGGGCATGATAATGACTTGCTCAGCCAAGAATGCCACAGGAAATACCAAATCACAAAGGGTACGGCGGGCGACCTAGCCGGCTGCGCAATCAGCCGCGCCCACCTTACGCGCTAGCGTCAAGGCGTCGGCAGGATCTGCCTCTGCCTCGCCAGACCTGAGATCTGCGGAAGTGGCCAGGTGGTATTCAAGGCTGTGAGCCGCACCAGCTCTTCTCCCCGCAGAAAAGAGGATTTCAAGAATTTAGCTGCCGCAAGAACGGGCCTATCACGCATACCTCGGTGACTTGGAACGCGGATGGGGAAGAACCCTCCTGGCGCGCACGTATGGGACGTTGGATGAATCCGCAAGCCTCGCCCTCTTTGCTGTACTGTCGACCTTTTAATTCGCTACCGTGACGCTTGCTGTTGGGTCTGGCCCTGTGCGCGTGCTCGGCCGGAGTGAAGACACACCCCCTCGGCACGATCCGAACGACAAACCCACCACCAGCTTCCCTCAGACCCCTCCCTGCCCACGGTACTCCCTATCGGGCTGTTTTCCCCAACGCAGCCAATCGCCTACCGCCGTCGAGCCGACGCCGTGGAATGTGCGGGGCCCGCAATCGTCTGAGGTTTCTTTGATAGGCCGATGCCTCGTCGAGCCCTGATTCCTGAAGCCAGGCCAGGCAAAGCGTCGAAGCGTTCCGGAAAACGGCCCAGCGCGGCGGGGGCAGCTCGGCATTTTAGCGCCGGGATTTTTTTCCGAAAGCTCCGCCGTCACACTAACCTACCCCAAAAAAAGCACATCCAACCAAACCCCTCTGCGGAGGAGGTGGCGGGCGAATGGGGAAAGTCCAGCGGTCCGGATATGTCCCACGGGTAAGGGGGGTGGGCGTGATTGCTTCTAGTCATCATGTTTAGGAGCGCATCTCGCAAGCCTGGCGAGGGATGGGTCCTGGCAGAATCGGGGTGGTTCTCTAGCAATTGCGGAATGCAGCCGTAACTCTGGCAAAAGAGGAGCACAGGTTTCGCGGGGAAGCTGAGGGTCCCTGCCGAGATCGCAGCCAAGAGAATCCATGTAAACCGGAGGAGGCAACTTCCATTACCGCCATGTTCGACCCGTGCCTACATTCCTTCCCATTGCGATCGTTTGTATTTTCTTCACTCGAGAGAGACCACCCACAGACAAAGAGACAAACTTGAGATATTGACTGCGCCACCCAAACACAGCCCCCCGCCCCTGAAAATGACGGCCCAAAACGGCCTCCCCGCCCCCGCCGGCGGCAAGCCCACGGTCCTGCACCTGGGCGACCCCGTCGAATTCGGCCACGAGCTGTACGCGCAGCTGCAGGAGCGCTTCAACGTGGTGCGGCCGACGCTGGAGGAGCGGCAGCGGCCGGCCTTCCTGCGGGCGCTCCGCGAGGGAAAGTGGGGCGACTTCGCCGCCGTCTTCAAGCCCTTCTGGAACACGGGCGGCGAGATGGGCCGCTGGGACCGCGAGCTGATCCCGCTCCTGCCGCCGTCCTTCAAGGTCTACGCCGCGGCCGGCGCGGGGTTCGACTGGGCCGACGTCGACGTCATGGCTGAGAGGGGTACGTGGGTTGGGCGAGCGCGCAGGACAAAGAAAAAGGTGGGGGAAACGGATGGTCAACTGATTCTTGCATTCTTTTCTCTCTAACCTTGTAGGAATCATATACTGCAACGGCGCCGGGGCCTCGACCGAGGCCGTGGCCGACATGGCCGTCTACCACATCCTGTCCGTCTTCCGCAACATGCAGTGGTCCAACATGGCGGCCCGCGGTGGCGACCCGGACGCCTTCCTCGACGCCCACCGCAACGCCCCCGTGGGCGCCCGCAACCCGGCCGGCCACGTGCTCGGCGTCGTCGGGCTCGGCCGCATCGGCCAGCGCGCCGCCCAGAAGGCGCACGCCGCCTTCGGCATGCGCATCGCCTACCACGACGTCGCGCCGCGGTCGGCCGAGCAGACGGCCGGACTGGGCGCCGACCTCAAGGGGTACGATTCCCTCGAGGAGATGCTCCCGCACGCCGACTGCGTACTCATGGCCGCCCCGACGCAGCCCGACGGCAAGCCAATCCTAAAGAGGAAGCACATTTCGATACTCAAGAAGGGCGCGCGCGTCGTCAACATCGGGAGGGGCACGCTGCTGGACGAGGAGGCGCTGGCGGATGCGCTCGACAGCGGAGCCGTGTATTCGGCCGGGCTGGACGTGCATGCCAATGAGCCGCACGTCAGTGCGAGGTTGCGGGCGCACCGCAAAGTCAGCTTGACGTCGCATACGGGGGGTGGTGCGCTCGAAACCACCATGGGATTCGAGGCGCTCAGCATGCAAAATGTGCTGGCAGTCCTAGGTGGAAAGAAACCACTGACACCAGTGAATCTTCACCTGTTCAAAAAGACCTAGAGGCGGGGGCCGGTGAGCCACGCTAGTCTAGGCAGGGCAATCAATGTTGATAGATGGAATGCCAAGAGCACAGACGCCCATCACACTATTGCCCAGCACGAGTCGAAGACGGTGTGCATGACGGCGCGTATTGGTGGCGTCTTGGCGACGCTGCACCTCTTCGAGGACTTGAGCCGTCGCGCGAGCGTTGGAGGCGACCTTCTCCATCCTCAGAATCTGGTCGCGGATCCAGTCTCGCTCAGCCGGGTCCTTCTCCTCGGTTCCCCACATCAGGAGAGGCCAGAGCATGTTTACTGGCAGCGTCGCTTGGACCGGCAATTGTGGCTGCTGTGAATGCTGTTGTTGTTCTTGCTTGTCCTGTTGTGGCTGTCCCCGGCCACAAGTGTTTGCATCTTCTGCGGCCGCGCTAGCAAACTTTGCGTCCGAAATTATGGCCCCTTCAGGTTCCCCTGCAGCCATCGGCGAGGTCATATCTGTATGCTGCTGCTGCTGCTGTTCATGTTGTTCGTCGGGTACTGGTCCCGCGTCGTCTACCATCAGACGGGCCAGGTGGCGGATCTGGGCGAGGGCATCTTTGGACTCGGAAGAGAGGGGCAAATGTCGGTATGCGACCCTGTGGAGGTGCAGCTTGCTTGCGTAATAGTTGGATAGGTATGTCCTGAAAGCGCGCGTGATGGTGAAGGCCAGGTAGCGGCTGACGTAGGGGGCCTTGAGCTTTCCCGCGACGGCGTGCGGCATTAGAGCAGGGCATCCGTCGGCCAACAAGGCACGCAGGTCACGGAGAATCCCGGCCGCTATATTCATGACCTCTGTTTCGTCCTCGACAGTGCCGCGGCTACGGTGCCAGGGGTCGATCTTGGAGATGCGTCCCATGAAGGACTGCACCTTTTGGTAAAAGACTATGCCAGGCTGGTACAGCAACTCAAAGAGAACGTCCTCGATGTCCCTGTCACCGGCGTCGGCATGTAACAAGCCACCGGTCAGATCCACAGCCCGGTCTGCCGCGCCTTCTGCGGCATCATTGGTGCTGTCGTGGAGGCTACCGGGTGATGGCTGCACGAGAAGAGTCTCGTCCTGGTCTGTGAGGAAAAGCCCCTCGCCGCCGGCGGAGACGGCACGAGCGTCGAGCAGCCGTATCCACGACAGCAGGTGCATCTCGACCGGGTGGAAGCCTCTCCTGTCGCCCTGGCGAAAGACTGTGTAGGCGCGCTTCAAGTTGGCATGGGTAGTCTCGTTGCGCTCCTCCAGGATATCAATGTAGCAAAGGAAAAATAGTGTAGCTAGTAAGCTCTGGCGTCGAGAGCTGTGACGCTCGGGAGATGGTAGGTCCCCAGCCGCGTCGAGCTCTTTGGTCGCGTTCTCGTAGTAGTGTTGGTTGACCTGAGACCACGGCGTCTCGCGACGGCAGCGCAGCAGGTTGGAAAAGGCCAGGATGGCATAGCGGACCATGGTGGAGGCGGCGGCCATTGATATCAGCACACGGCGCATGGAAGTCCACTTCTTCTGGGTCTCGACCTCGGCGAGGATGGGCGGCACGACTGCATGGACAAAGTAGGTGAGAAGGTCGCTGTCCTCGCCCCGGAAGACAGATAGGCCGATGGACGCGGGCGCCGCAAGATCGTTGTTGTATTGCGACGATTGGGGACTTGCCATCTGCCTTTCCTGGGCCGCCGCGTCCCTTAGCGCGAGATCGAGGCGCCGTCCGGTATCGGTGCTGACTGAGGTAGTTGGGGTGCCGAGGCGAAGGCTGGCGTCCTGCGAGAAAAGAGGCTTTGTTCAGTCAGGGTCCAAGCAAGCAGGAGAGGCGCAAATTCTGGGCTGCGCGTACCATGGACCCATCACCAGCCGACATGCCAAACTGACCCCAGAGCCCTGCCGCATCGGACCACATGAAGCTCGCGTAGTCGAAAAACTGGCCGACGCCGGCGCCTGGCTGCCCAGTTTGCAAGGAGAGCAGCTGGCCGCTGGCTGGGCTGGCGATGCTCCCAAGGTTGTCGGGCGACTGGACATCGGATCGCCGTCCGGCGGGCAGCTCCGCATGTGCCAGCCTTGTGGAGCCGTTCGGGGTGGACGAGGCTCGTCTCGAGGTGCCCGGGGCAGATGTCGTATGGATCAGGGGGCGCCATTGGCAGTGCAGGTTGAGGCGCTCGCAGTGGGAGCATCGCGGTCTCTGTTCGTCGCACCGGACCTTGCGCCGTCTGGGTCGGGAGGTAGGTTTCGCGTGTCAGCAGCGACGGGGGGACATGGGAGCATGGGATTTGGCACAGAACCCACCTGCACGTCACACAGCCGTTCTTGGAGCGGGCAATGCGGCGGATAGGGCCGTTGTTCACGCTGCCGGGCTGGCCGCGGTCGGCGGGGTTGTTGGCAAAAGAGAGCATCGGTGGGTGGCGGCCGCATTGCGCCGTCGCGGCACCATGGGAAAGCTGTCGGCCATGGTGAAGGGGAAAAAGAGGAGCAGGCAGAGACAGGCTGAGCAGGCGACGGAGCACGACTGGAGGAACCAGAACCAGACTGGAGCGATTGGGGGCTGGGGAGAGCTCTAGGACCCTCTCACGGTGCCCGGAAAAAAACCGGGCTGCAAACGTTTTTCCCCACCCAAACTCTACAGTTAAAGTGGTAGCATTTAAAATGGGTAGCGAGCGGTATTTTTGTCCTCCACTGTACCTCTCCCAACACAATTGCACCAGCACCAAAACCGAACAATATGCCCGCGCACCACTCTACACCGAAAAGAATACGCGTTCAAGGGATTTGTAATTATCTTGATGCAAAAGGCACTACTTATAGCCACAATGACGTTACTCGCTTTGCTAGATCATAGATGCAGAGGGCAAAATGATTGCAGACTGAATGGGCTCCTTTTTTTGCGGTGGCGGGGAATAAATTTTGCAGTCCGGTTTTTTTTCCGGGCACCGTGCCTCTCTCATGGGGGGGGGGGGGGGGTCCC
>NW_008804548.1:638087-693070 GCF_000145635.1 Gaeumannomyces tritici R3-111a-1 | reverse complement strand
CGTCCGTCGTCGTCGTGGGGGGGGGGGGGGGTCCCTTGGCGGATGGCTGTGGGGCGCTCCCCTTCTGGTGGGTTGAATCGTCACCATGGGCGATGGGTTTGACGTGCGCTGACCGGCATTTACTCAAAAACTTTAAGCACACTAAACTGCCGCTAAAAAGCAACCCATTCCGCGCTAGGAAGGTCCATCCAACGGTCGCATCGTAGCCGCATTCCTTCGCGACTCCCGGCAGGCAGCAGACAGCAGACCGAAAGTCTATTCTAACCGGCTCCAGGAACTTTCCATCAATCCAGCGAATCCATCCGATGTGTGTCCCAAAATCGACGTCCGCTCAAAGAGGCATCTGCCTCGATCCATGCCAGGCAGAGTAGGAGTTCCTTAGATACCTTTACATATACACAGTAGCAGCCTCACAGAGTATACCGGTAGTCTGGAGTGCACTGCCACCTGGCAGCCAGGGCGAGGGTCCGAGTGCCCACCGCAGTCCCCTCGGTCGTCATGTCCTCGTCCCTGGCCGCGTCCAGGGCCCTGTTTCGCCAGGCCAGGTAGAAACGCAGCGTCGTAGCCATGGCAATGCAGGCTCCTGAGAAGGCGACGTTTGCTACGTTCGCCTGCCAGTAGCGCGGCCCCTGGGTGGCCGGGTAGAAGTAGCTGGCGTAGATGGACGCCAGGTTGGACCCTGCGTTGACGACGGCGTAGGCGACGGCGCGCTTGGCCGACGGCCGCGGCAGCGTCGTCGACACCCACGACAGGACGCAGCCAAAGGACCCGTACAACGACATCATCATAAAGGTGGCCGTATACCGCGCCGCCACGTGCAGCGTCGCCGCCGAGACGACGAAGCCGACGCTGCAGAGGACCTGCGGCCACACGACGTGCAGCCACCGCTCGCGCGCCGCGTCGCTGTGCCACGAGTTGGCGATGCCCAGGACCGCCGCGAACACGTACGGCGGCGCGCTCAGCAGGAGCGTCTCCCGCTGCGAGTAGCCCAGCGTCTGCACGATGGTCGGGAAGAAGTTGGTGAAGGCCGCCGCCGTGTTGAGCCCCAGCTGCATCATCCAGATCATGTACAGGCTGATGTCGCCGAAGGCGAGCCGGAGGCCCTGCATCGCCGTCGTGTCCGCCTGGTCCGCGGGGTCCTCGCCGGCCTCCTCGGCCAGCCTCAGCACCGCCAGCGCCCGCTCCTCGGTCGACAGCCACTTTGTGTCGGCCGGGTAGTCGGGGATCACGAAGAAGGTGACGCCCGCCACCGGGATCGTCATGGCGCCCTCGATGATGAAGAGCCAGCGCCAGTCTGCCAGTCCCGCGACCCCGTCCATGCCGCCCATGATGGCCGACCCTAGGAACCCGCTAAAGGCGCCGGCCATCAGGCCTGCCGCGAACAGGGTCGAGATGCGCTTGGCCAGCTCCTTCTTGGTGTACCAGGAGCTGAAGAGAAACAGAGCCCCGGGGAAAAATGGGGCCTCGACAAAGCCCAAAAGAAAGCGCAGCACCACCATGCCGGGGTAGTTTTGCACCGCCCCAGTGCATGCGCTAACCGTTCCCCACGACACCATGACGATGGGGAGGAACACCGACGGCCTCATCTTGTTGAGGATCATGTTTGTCGGCACTTGGGTAAGGATGTACCCAACGAAAAAGGTGCTGATGATGGTGTTGTATTGTGTGCCGTGTAGCCCAATGTCTTTTTCGAAGCTACCCAGCCGCGCCGTCGCGATGTTGTTTCTGTCGATGTGGTTGAGCACGCCTGGCTCACCGGCCGGGTTAGCTAACTCCCATAAGCCTGAAACGGAGGGCGGGACCGGGACACATACAGAGCAACACCATCAGCGGCATCATTCGAAGGTCAATCTTTCGAACCAAGTCCTTCTCCTTGCGCTCACGGTCCATGATTGGAGGCTCATTGTGTGGAGGCGTCTCGAGGCCCACGCTGGACGTCTCGAGATAGACGACATCGTCCCCCTCGGATGCTGCAGTCTTGCCTGGGAGGTCTTTGTGCGACATGGTATTCTAGTCTACGGCTACTGCGTCTACCGGTGAAGAGTTACCGAGAGCGGGACATCATCAGTTTACAAGTAGAAATAGCATGGAGGACCACATTCTCTACACCGCCGGACAAGATTCGCATGACTCAAAAGTGCTCGAGGGCCGATGGGTCAGTCCCCGCAGGTCTCCTCCTTACGGACCTCACTCCATGGGGAACACCTCTGCTTTTCCACATGACCTGACTTTGATGACAAGTATTATCGAAATACACCCACCTCTCCAGTTGCGTGATAGTCTCTGAGATGACTCCGGTTTGGCTCCGAGGGGCGTGTCCGCCATCGGTAGTCTAGGAGGCGTGCGGTCATCGGCTCGCCTAACCTGCCTAGCGGTAGCCGACGGGTGGAGCCTTGGGGAGTGTCTCCATTCCCTACTCCGCCGCTAGCCGATCGATGAGCCACGCTTCCCGGTCCCGAGGGTGCTTTGTCTCCGCCGCCGCGGGGGCCGCGCTGGATCTGACGACCTCGAGGCGGGGGAGACCCCTGAGCGGAGGTCCTCGACGCCCACGTTACAGCCTTAGGGGTCACCGCCCTCGCCGGCTCGTTCCGTCATTGGGACAGCACGAGTCGCGGTCAGCGAAAGGCGAGAGTTTTTTTCTTTCTTTATGTAGACGGACAGCTCCGGGCGAATATCTCCCGAGCCTTTTGTACAAGACTTAGAACCTTTTTTTAACGTCGCGAGATACCCCCACAACCTAGACACCAGGCCACACCCACGGCAGGCCATCACATCTGATTTTACGTTTCTCTTGATACCCTCACACCAAGTCCACACAGAATGACGTCCACAGCAAAGAAGGCCTTCCCTCCCGGGATCCACGTGCCCAGCCTAACGTGGTTCGAGGGCACGCAAGAGCAGGGCATCGATTGGGCTGTGCAGAAGAAGCACTTTGAGTTTCTGGTCAAGTCGGGGCTGCACGGCAGTACGTAATGCCTTGCGATCCATGGAGAGAGAAGGACATGGCGCTGACAAACCTGATTTACCGTAGTCGTTATCGCTGGCACCAACGGCGAGGCCGTGACGCTGTCAGCAGACGAGAAGCGCGACCTGGTGGTCGCGGCGCGCGAGATCGCCACTGCCAACGGACGCGGCGACATGCCCATCACGCTGGGCTGCGGCGGGCAGAGCACGCAGCAGGTGATCGCCGAGACGAGGCAGGCGGCCGCGGCGGGCGCTGACTTTGCGCTCGTGCTGACACCCAGCTACTTCCACTTCGCCATGAACGAGGACACCATCGTGGGCTTCTTCCGGGAGCTGGCCGACGCCAGCCCGGTCCCCATCGTCATCTACAACTTCCCGGGCGTCGTGGCCGGCCTCGACGTCAACTCGGACATGCTGGCGGCGCTGGGCGCGCACGCCAACATCATCGGCGTCAAGCTCACGTGCGGCGGCATCGCAAAGGTGGCGCGCGTGTCGGCGCAGTACAAGCCCGGCGAGTTCTTCACGCTCGCGGGCCAGAGCGACTGGCTGGTCCCCGCCATGGGCCTGGGCAGCATCGGCGCCATCACGGGCGTGGCCAACCTGTACCCGCGCGCGTGCGTGCGCATATTTGACCTGCACCGCGCCGGCCAGGTCAAGGAGGCCGAGGCGGCCCAGATCGAGCTGGCCAAAATGGAGTGGGGGTTCGGCAAGGGCGGCATCAACGGCACCAAGCACATCGTGGCCAAGCTGCGGTCGTACCCGCTCGAGAGCAGCCACTGCCGCCGCCCGTACCCGCAGTACTCGGATCCCAAGAAGCAGGAGTGGATCGACGGCGTGGTCAGGCCGCTCGAGGCCGAGGAGAGGGCGCTTAACGAGCACTACTAGGGCGTGCTGTAATAGGTAGAAACGTGACTATAGGTGATGTAAACCCAAGATTACCTTTAATGAAGAATGAGAGCCACAGGTCAGAATGAGGCCCGTTGTATTTCAGCGAAGAGAAGAGAGGGGACATGTGAAGAAGGTGGAATGTTCAAATTCGATCAGATGCAGACTAAAACTGCACTAATATCCAGCGCCGCACAAAATCAAGCGGCGCTCTTTTTAGACTGTAACCCGCTCCAAACGCCAAAAGGTATCAAAAACATGAGGGGAAAAAAAAAAAGAAATAGTCAACCCCAACAACAAAAGGAAACGAAACAACCTATCCCCGTCGGCTTAAGCAAAGCCACGGAAGTGCCTCGGGTGCCGCCTGGCGACGGGCCTGACAAAGGCTGGCTCGCCCGTAACGCCGCGGCGCAGGACCTCGGACTCGCCCTCGCCGTCCTCGGCGGAGTCGACTTCGACCGTCTCCTCGCGGCGGCGGTCCAGGGCAGAGGAGGAGGCGTCCTCGCTGCTGGCGTTATCGTCGGTGTTAGCAGTGTCATCAAGGAGGTCGGCGAACTCGTCGTCGCCGGCGGCGGCGCTGGCGTTGTCGTCGTCAAACGTCGCCTCGTCGTCGCCGGCATCGGCCTCGTCGTCGGCCGTGTCAGCCTCATCATCGCCTGCGTCGGCCTCGTCGTCGGCAGTGTCGGCCTCATTGTCGGCAGTGTCGGCCTCATTGTCGGAAGTGTCGGCCTCATCGTCGCCAGCATCTGCTTCGTCATCAGCAGCGTCAGCCTCGTCGTCGCCGGCGTCGGCCTCATCGTCGCCGGCGTCGGCCTCATCATCGGCAGCATCCGCGTTATCATCGTCGGCCTCTGCGTCGTCGTCAGCAAACGCGTCGTCGTCGGCCTCTGCGCTGTCCTCGGCCTCGGCGTCGGCAAAGTCCTCCCCGGCCTCGGCGTCATCGGAGCGCGCCTGCACCTGGGGCGGGAAGTCCTCGACGTCGCTGAGGCCGCGGGCAATCAGCTGGCGCCTGTGCTCCGGGTCGTAAAAGTCAGTCTGGCCGGCGTCGTCGCGGGTGATCAGCCGCGAGTCGTGGCCCGAACCCTGCGTGTTAGCGTCGACCGCCGAGGCGATGGCCGGCAGGGCCGCGGCGAGCAGGAAGGCGGCGAAGGTCTGGCAACGCATTTTGATGTCTGTGGGTTCTGGTGAGTTGGTAGTAAATAGGAAACGCTGCGCGGAGGGGGTGGAGGGGGGTTGGTTAGACTTGAATTTCAGGGGTCGACGATTTGGCGATGGTCCCTATTGTGATTTGCGATTGTGGTGGGTGGTGGTTCGAGAGAAAGGAGGAAAATGGAGAAAAAGTGAAAAAGGAGAAAAGTAAAGGTTGCTAGATATAAACGAAGCCCAATGGTAAAGTTGGAAAAGCAGGCACGGTTAGTAGGTGTCCAGATCTGGCGAGCTGGGACGAGATGGAGTTATAAGTGGCGGAGTGTGTTGATGTTGTTGTTGATGTTGTTGTTGGTGTTGTTGGATTGGTGTGATGATGGATAAAACAAAAACGCTCTCTCGGCTCGTTGCAATCCAAATTCTTATATCCAAAGCAGCAGCACAGGAATCCGGGGTTGTTGGTGCTGCCTCGGAGGCGTAGTGTGGGATTACTACCAGGCCAGGCTCGCTAACCGTGGACAGTAATCGCATCGAGGCGGAGCCTGTTTGAGACGTGCACCGCGGCCCGTCGCCAGCCAATTTGGCGGGGTTGGCTGGGCCCTGCAGCTGGCGGGCGGGGATCACGTGCCGTTTCTTACTGTTTGATGGAGTCGTTTCCCTTTCCGCGGCCACCAACGCCAGGGGCGCGGTGGCGCAGCGCGTCAGTGAAGGAGATGGGACGGAGTTTACTACAACTGGCACTCATGATAGAATGACGACCGCTTCGGACTCGATCCCGCCTGGGACTTTCCGTTACCTAAGTCGATCCAGGCGCATGGTGCGCGTAGCGCTGCACGGATTGTCGATCGGCCTAATGGCTTCGCTTGTTATTTTCTCCTTCTCGCCTTGTTCCCAAAGGAGAATACCGATCGCTGCGGTCGGTCAGACACAGCCAGCACGCCTCCCACCAATCTCCTGCCAGTTGCTTTTTCTGCATTCGACTGGAATCGCCCCGGCTAAGAAAAGGGAGGCCGAGTGCGGCTGACGTGGAAAAGGAAGGTGGGCATAGCGTTTCGGCAAAGTGCCATGATGAGCCTGGCGTGTCTGTGCGGTGGAATCACGTAACCATCAGTCATCGCGAGGCGCCGAGCATTGAGACCGCCTTACCCAGACTAGTGTCTACACTATTGTTCGGCAGCGGTGCCGGCCGTCTGACTTGTCCGGAATGGATCAGAACTCTCCGCGGACC
Source organism: Gaeumannomyces tritici R3-111a-1 (assembly GCF_000145635.1). NCBI lineage: Eukaryota > Fungi > Ascomycota > Sordariomycetes > Magnaporthales > Magnaporthaceae > Gaeumannomyces > Gaeumannomyces tritici. Next base: position 686,847 of record NW_008804548.1, on the reverse strand, counting down.
CAAGTTCCTGGATCAGGTAGTTACGGCCCAATTGCCTATCTGCCCATCTGCCCATCTTGGCGATTTCACACAGACAGCCAGACTACGGAAACCATCCGTACATGGCTGCCGCTAACAGCGGAAAGCCTTCGTTTTGGCACGGTCGCGAGCGGACTATTGTCGGTATTACTCGCGCGGGCATCCGGGCTAAAGAGCATAGAAGGATGGAGAACGTGGCCGCTCGCCCTCTGTCAGCACCCGGCATTATGCAGGCGCATGGAGCGTTGGGTACAGCTCGCCTGCGGCCGGATGCCACCCTAGCTCAGTCAAAGTACGAGCAAGCCTCGGTGAGTGGACAATGCGAGCGGTGCGGCGTAACACCACCCAGCAGCAGCACCCGTCGACACTTCAGGGTCTGGCATTACTAAAATCCCACACCGCGCCGTCTTCCTTCCCCAGAGGCGCCGCCGCCTTCCCCAGCCGGCCATCTTGGGCTGGCAAATCTGTACCGACGTTAACGCCATCATCCCGTGCCTGTTGCACCAGAATTCACTGCAATTCCGTAAAAAGAAAGGGGGCACAGCCCCAATCCCTCAGAAGGGGCCGTCTGGCTGTGTTGTAGTGTCATCTTTCGTCTTATCCCATCGTCCATCTGTCCTTTGCCTTTGACCGCCTGTCCAGCAAAGCGGCAAAGCACCCACGCAGCCTTGCCCCACCAAAGCAACGCAGCGACCCGACCGCGCGGTTCCGGCCAGTGTAGGTTCAATCGGTCGAGTCGCCCTATCCGATCGATCGACCAGTCCCCGCCGAGCATCCCCGGCTTGGCCCCGCCAGTCGAACCGACGAGTCGCTCACCTCCCCACCGGCAGTGGGGTACTGGCCACACCATGCCGACCGGCCAGCCGGATCTGGCTATCCTCAGCGCCGAGCAGTACGACGACGGCTCCTCCTCCTCCCGTGACAACGCCCGCAGGCCCGCCGCCCCCTCCAGCAGCGACGATGTGCCGGCCCCGAGGAAGCGCGCGAGGAGGCCGCCCGTGGCCTCTGGGGACGCCGGCGGCGGCAGCACCACGGCGACGGCCACTGAAGGGGACGCCGGCGGCGGCAGCGGCGGCGGCGAGAAGAAGCGTGCGCGCGGGCGGCCCCGCCTGACCGCCGACGACGAGTCCGCCGCCGAGCGCAGGCGCACGCAGATCCGGCTGGCGCAGCGCGCGTACCGCAACCGCAAGGAGACGGCCATCACCACGCTCGAGCAGCAGGTCAAGGACCTGCGCGACACGAACGAGGAGATGAGCCACGCCTTCATGGCCCTGCACGACTTTGCCGTCCAGCGCGGCCTGCTGGACACCAGGCCCGACTTTGGCGATCGCCTGCGCTCCACCACGGAGAGATTCGTCGCCCTCGCTCGCAAGACGGCGGAGGTTGGGGCTGTCGAGGATGAGGCCGACGCCCCTGAGCCGGCCGGGGCGGACAACGCGGGCAGGAAAACTAAGGCACGGGCTGGCACACCAAGTTCTGAGGAAGTCGAAGAGGTGCCGAGGGCCACGGATCGCCCTTCTGTAGGAGCCAGTGCACTGCCGCAACAACAGCAACAGCCGCAGCAGATGCTGTACGGAGGCTTCGTGGTCTCACAAGAATACGTCCCGAACCTGGACGCCTCCATGCCCAACTACGGCTTCGGCGACGCGGTCCTGGGCGGGAACCTCGACCTCGACGTCGGCATCGGCGGGTCCGCGTGGAACGAGCTCGAGACCATCACGCAGCCGACCATGGACAACGCCAGCTTCCCCCTGACCGAGGACCAAATCTTCTCCATCATGGGCGGCGGCACCACCGCCGCCGCCCCGTCCCCGCTGCCGCACCCGGCCCTGCCGTCGCCGCCGCGCACCTACGCCGCGTCCGAGTCGACGTTTGGCCGGCGCCTGCAGCGCTTCGCCGTCGAGCGCGCCCTGTCGCTCATCTCGATGCCGAACCCGCCGCCCCTGCGCCTCGTGCGCGTCTTCGGCTTCTGCCTGCCCTTCGAGAGCGCCGACGACATCCGCCGGCGGCTCAGCAGCGCCCTGAGCCGTCCCCAGGGTCAGTCCATGTTTTACTGGCAGTACCCCTTCCACCACCTGGGCGGCGCCGGCTCGCACTTCCCCCCGGGCACCGTGTCCTCGACCCCTACTGACCCAGCCCGGTTCGGGGCCGCCCCCACAGTCGATACCAGGACCCAGCAGCAGCAGCAGCAGCGTAGCTTCGCGGTAGGCAACCAGGGCACCGCCGACGTCATGCGGCCGCGCAACGGCGCAGGCTTCGGCATGGGGCCCTTTACGCAGCCCGTGTCTGAGTCGGGCTCGTCGCACCTCGACGCCCGCCAGCGCATCAAGGTGCCCGGGTTCGAGGGGGACTTTTACGACTCGGACGAGGTCGAGCTGTGGCTGCGCCGTCGGGGCGTCGACATCGCCCCCGCCCAGGACTACGTCACTACCGAGGTCGACCTGTCCGCGTTCGACCAGCCGGGCTCGCCTGGGGAGGGGAACGCCTCTTCCTTGTACCCCGCCGCCCCCGAGGGCCTGTTCCCCACCCCGGACATCATGGGATACAAGGCGCTCGACAGCGGCGCGGCGGGCGGAGTCGGAGATTTCGGGTCCTTGGGGACGGCGTCAGCGACCGCCTTGCCGACCACGGCGGCGCCAACGGGGCCGCACTTGCTGCCTCCCCCGTCGTCAGCGCAGGAGCGTTCGCCACCCAATATGTGGAGTACAGGTTCCGAGAATCTGCTGGCCGACATGTCGACCTTTATGTTCTCGGGCGTTTCCTTCGATTCCCAGGATATGTTTGCTGCACCCTCAGCGAGCGCTGGCGACTTCACGGCCAGGAACAACATGCAATTCATGCCGGACCTTTCCATGCCCCAGCAGGCGCAGCAGCCGGCGACCCCCCGCAAGACATTGATCACGCTCGATGTTTCCATCTTTGTGCAGAGTAAGCGCTTCTCTCATGATCACTGGATCCTAAAATACCGCGAGGCTAGATTTACTGACATTGCTGCTTAACAGAGTTAACCGAGAAGGCGACATGTCTGGGGAGATCACCTGGGTTCCGGATCGACAATGTACGGCAAGCATTTCTTGCCTCGGCGCATCGTCTCTCAATGACTGTATGACGAGAGAGTTATTTTTGGAAAGAGAAATCTGGGCGGTGTTTATAGATATCCCATTCCATCTCAAGGGACTTTTTCAATAGAAAAGCCTCCGCCTTTCTTGCGCATACTCGTACCGTCTCAAAAGCTGCCTCACTCCACCCCCTCGCCGGGGCTTGTGTTTTCGGCAGCTTGCTCCATCCTCAGGCGGCGGCGTTCACTCTTGATGCTTTTACGCGTCAGCTTCTCGTCCTCGGCCAGCCTCCTCTCCTCCTTGGCGACCCCCCACAGCAGCCTGACGCGCTCCAGCTGGTCCAGCCGCTGCGCCTGCAGCTGCGCCTGCATGTAGCGGACGCCGAACCGCGTGGAGCCTGCAAACGTGTCGAGCCCGTCTGCACCACCCCCACCGCCGCCGCCGCCGCCACGGCCACCGCGCCCGCGCCGCGCGATCCCCTGCTCCACGAGCTGCGCCTGCACCATTTCCTCCCACTCGTCCTCGAGGCGCGCGGCCGCGGCGCCGTCGCCGCGGTCCATCTCGACCATGCGCGAGATGCGCTCGCCGCGCTTGGACTCGAGCGCGTGGATGGCCGCGCCCAGCCGCAGGCTCTGCGGCTTGCGCACGCGCAGGAACGGGAACCCGTTGACGGTGGCGGCGAGCTTGGGCACGCCGCGCACGCCCGCCAGCGTCGACGGGGCCGCCGGGCGGGTGGGGTGCTCGTACAGGAAGCGGGGCTGGACCTGCGCGGGCACGTGGTTGGTCGCGGCGGCCGCGAAGGCGCCCAGCGCGGCGCTGTAGTGGTCGTCGTCGGCGCCGAGGGGGTCGGGCTCGGCGTAGGAAGGGTTGGGGACGCGGCGCAGGAACGGTATCGAGGGTCCGCGCACGCGCCCGCCGCTGAGGCTGCGCCGCTCGCCGGGCTGGTTGAGCCGCGGGCGCGAGCTGGGGGGTTCGTCGCCCATCTCGACGCCCGCGCCTGCTGCTGCCGCGCGCCGGCGCTTGATGCGGTCCTCGTGGTAACGCGTCAGGAAGTCGAGGACGGTTTTGTGGGCGGGGCTGTCGGGCTCGCGCGCGGCCGAGAGGAGGTCGAGGAACTGGTGGGGTAGGGGCGGGCCGTCAGCTTTGGCTGGCAGCAGGAATGTTTGGGCGGGGGTTCGGACATGTTTTCTTCCGTACCTTGTATCCATTGGACAGGGACGAGGTGACCAGGCGGGGGCTGATGTAGGACTTGTTCCTCCGGAAGCCCTTACGGATGAGGTGCTTGATGGGGTTGACGGTGCCGTCGCCACGCGTCTGCGCGCTCGGGAGGACGACCTGGGGCACCTGCCGGAGAAGGGCCTTATACAGCGCGAAGCCTGGCGAGGAGGGTCGGACGTCAGGATGGGGGTCGGGTCGAGGGCGGCATCGGAGCCGTGGGCGGAGCTACCGCTTTCGCGACCATAACCCCGGGTGTTGGGGCATCTTTTTGCTGGGAGGGGCTGGAGGGCAGGCCGACGTACATGCTATGCGATGACGCGGATCGCGCGCGGGCACGTAGAGTAACGGCATTCACCTTGCTGTGGCCGGCATGCCAGTCTCGTCAAAGACCAGGTCTTTCTTGCCCGGGCATCGAGTTGAGAGCAGTTTGGCGTTGGGCCCATCACTTCACTAGCGAATTCGAAAGGGGTTGTGATTGGCTAAGCGTGTCGTGATGGCGGGGTGGCTTGGGAAATTTCATGCTACATTTGGGTACTAAGCACGGGATGCCTAGTGGAGGCTGCCGTCCTCGTTTCGCTGCAGCACGCTTTGCGACAAATTGCCCGGCTGGCGTTGGGTGTTCCCGACGTTAAAGGAGCTGTGGAGCACCGCCTTTCAGGAGCATATGCCTGCTTGGTTTGAGGCGCACTTTTGGCGGACCCCATCGCCAAACGGACCTTTAGACCGAAGGGCTCCTGGAGTCCGCAAACCACGTCTCCCGCACTATGGCTAAAGAGACCGAGCGGTTTGGCGGGGACCCGTGGAAGAAACTGGTGCTTGGGGGCATTAGCCAGGGAGGCGCCTTCGGGACATGGACGCTCCTATCGCAACGGGGCGTTGAGCGAAAACTGTATGCCTTCTTTGCCGCTAGCGCTTGGCTCCCATTCGCGGCTAACGTTAAAGATCTACTGACTGGCCAGACGAGGGGGCATACCGGAGCATCGCCCGGACCCGGGAGCACGGAACCGAAGGATGCGGTTCTTGCTATGATACCACCCTTCGACCTATCTGTGCCCACCGGGTCTCTAGAGCAGATCACCATCTTCCTTGGCCATAGGGCCGACAATACGTACGTAAATGTGGAGCTGGGTCGTCAAGCAGCCCATGTCTTGACCTAGGCGAGATAGGCTGTCGAGCTGAAAGAGTATACCGGGGGCGGGGAAGGCCATTGGTTCAAGGTGCTAGATAAGGTGGATGGAATTTTCTCTTTCCTTGTCAGGGTTCCGCCCGGTAGTGTAGTAGGTATCGGCATGACATGAATGTTGGCCTCTCCATCCTCGCTCGCCCCCAATGTGATCATGATGGTGCGCTCTAATAGTGAGGTAGTCTTTCTGTTATAAAGCCCTAGAGCATCGAGTCCGCAAGGCCGTAGTTCTGCACAGGTGCCTAGCTGATGCCTGACCGGCAACCTCTGCGCTCAAATGTGACGCCCTGAGCATGGAAAATAGGAATTTTGCTCAGTTGGCTACTGGTGAGAACGCTGAGGAATTAGCGAAGGTAGTTAGCTATGGTGCTTGGGAATCCCTTGTTCCGTGGCCTTTATTTCGCCAGCAGTCGCTTTCACGAGCCCCCTTGCCCTTAGCACTTGATTCTACATTACTTGTTTGGCTAGCAGTTATTTAAATACTATTTCCTTAACACCTATTTCCACGGGTTTTATTTGGCCAGCAACCACTTCCATAACCTCTATACCTTAACCAGCACCAGCACCCACTTCCGCGGCCTTTATCAATCCAGCAATCATGTTTTTTATAGGCAGCGCCGCCGCAAGCAGCAGCAGAGGCGGTGCCTGCTGCCTGGTGTCTTGGTGCCTCGATGCCAGCTTGGTTCTGTAGCTGGATGGCTGTGTATAACTAACGACAACGATAGTGCTAGGAAATTTGTTTGTAGCGTGTATATGCAAATGCTGTAAAGGTGTTTGGAGCTGAAAAGCAGGGAGGCAACCACGAACCTTGGTAAAACGAACGAACCGAATTAGGTAGTCCGATAAAAAGGTAGATTTTTATTTTATTTTATTTTAGGAAAGCACTGAAAAGGTTTAAAAAAAAACACAAATAAAAATATTAAAAAAAAACAAATATATATATACACCAAAACCCCCGCTCGGGGAAGTTATTAAAAAAAAACGCTGCCGGCGCGGGGGGTGTCGTCGTCGTTGTCGTCGTCGTCGGCGGCGGCGGCGCGGGCAAGGGCGCACGGGGCGCAGGCAGGTGGGCGGGCAGGACTCACTTTTTTGGCGGCGGCAGCAGCAGGCCCACCGCCTCCGGCCGCTCAAGCCGTCACCGGGGAGGTGGCCTCCTCGGTCGAGGACGATCGGGTGGTGGAGGGGCTGCTCGAGGGGCTCGACCAGCGCCTCCGGGTGGCCTCTGCCACTCCGCTCACCCCCCTCCACGGGATGTACTCGTTGGTATGCTGCATATTGCCGATGAAGGCTGGATTAATGCTTGAGCTCCTGGAAGGGAAGGGTATAGTGCCGCACCCGCGGTTACTTGCGGATAGTATGCTTTCTTTGGATAGGGGAGTATATAGGCGCCAAAGGGTAACTGGTAGGTATCGAAAACAGGCTCGCTTCCGAAAACTCGCCAATTTTTCCGTAACATCATTATAATCTCAGTAGCTTCAAGATATTTGTCAAGAACCCCCAAGGGCCGCCACTTGACAGGCCCAATCACTGACAAAGATTCATCCCGGGCTTATAAAAGGCTTCCAGTGTGGCGTGATTCCTTTCAACATGTTCAAAATGGACATTTGCATGTCAACAATTCGGTCCCAACAGAGTTTGCATCATTGCCTCCACGCAGTGGCGGTTGCCCGCGGTGACGGCAACCAGATTCATGTGCGCACGGCGGAGACGCGCGGACTAGGCGTAGTCCTTTGGAGCAACGGACGCAGACAGCGCCCGCTGGCGGCGGACACACTCCGTGTTTCCGTTGTACTTCCCTCCCAGGACGCACTGCCGGCACGGGTAGTAGACTTGCTGGGGGGTCGGCTGGTTATTGACCGTCTCCTAATCGTTACTTAGTCCGTAAAGAGTGAAGTCGACAACTACAGGCTGAAGGACTGAACAAGCGATAGGCCTATTCCTTCACGCCTTCCATTCTAGTCTCCTTTCCATCCAATGTGCGGTCGGTCTGCTTCCGTACCGTAGGCCCAAACGAAATAAGAAATAGAAATTCCAACCACACTTCTCTGTCTCCCTCAATAGCTCCGTGTCTTGTTTCAGATACTACTCTGGAAATAAGCCCATACCTATCCGCTCAAGCGCAAACACGGCCCGACAGACAATCACGCTGACCATGTACCTCGCCACGATGGTCAGGCTGTCTCGGATGGAAAAAAACAAGAGACCCGAGAGCACGACTGTGCTATACAAAGTAATCGCCACGTTGGCTGCAGATGCCGCCCACGACAACAGACTGAACCACAAGCCGTCGTGGAGGTTGCTAAAAGACATGGTGCTGTTGTACGCCGACGGCACGACCTCGTCCCGCATCCAGCCCGGCAGCGCGGCCAGGGCCCTTGGGAGCCCCGCGTCGCGATCCGGCGGCGCGCGGCCCTCGACGCGGACGCGCAGCCGCAGCCCGACGGACGCGCCGACGTGGACGAGCGCGACGAGGGCGCCCCAGAGCGCGACCTGGTGCGTGAACCGGGGGCTGATGACGGTCATGGCGTGCACGCCGAGCTCGTACGACAGGTTCGCCATGTTGGCGACGCAGCCGCCCGCCGCGGCGTACTGCGCCAGCGCGACGAGCCACCAGCCCCGGGGGAGCGGCCGCGGGTGGTGGTGGGGCGCGTTCGGGGGGGCCGCCGCCGCCGCCGCCCCCTTGGCGACCACCTCCTCGACGCCCCGCTGGAACGCCATGGCCCGCGTTGGCGATACTATGGGGCTCCCCACGGCCAGCATCAAGGCGAGCACCGGCCGGCGCAGGCTCAGAAAGGCAAGGTCGAGGGTGCTGCAGGCAAGCGACTGCAGGATGGTTGGTGTCAGACCGAGGAGGACGGCCGAGATGGCCATGTCGAGCTTGCGGAACTCCTCCATATGCCCCATAACGCACTCGATGACCCGTCTGGTCGGGTCGTAGAGAAGACCGGGCGGGTTTGCGTCATTCTCCCGAGTGCGGTAGGCAGCCAGCTCCTCGCTGCAGTTGGACCGCAGGATTTCCTGGATGATGCCATTCCATTCTGGAAGGAAACGGTCGAATTGTTCTCTTGGGTATTCGTATGCAGAAACCAGAGAACAGAGGAGACTGAGGCCAAGTACAAGAGCGAAGTTTGCCCTTAAAGACAGTGTCATGACTGTTTCCTTCTAGAGTTGGACGATTGTCTGTAGTCCGCGGGGCACGTCGATCTGCTAGTGTATGGCAACTGGAGGCTGATGATATGCAGTAGACAGAGCTGCCAAACCAAGCGAGGCCATCCATGGACAGTTTGGTGCTCTATAAGTGACAGTGGCCGTCCGCGCTATCACCAAAGTAGGTGCTGTGGCTTGCTGCTAAGCCGCTTGACCAATGAGTGCGCGCGCGTATACGGAGGTGCGAAGCTATAGCCGCCTTCCCACCTCGGGGCGAACGCCACTCCAGGATTCATCCATTGAGCAGACAAGACTAAACGCCCGGCATCGGGAAAGAGCGGCGAGGCAATCCTTACAGGCAGCACGGGCAGGATGCTATAAGAATGAAAGTTATCGCTGCATGTAAAATATGGTAACATACTGTAGAAACTGCGCTCCCTCCACTCGCCTACATATAGCCGTCAATCCTCCTCTTGCGTTGGTTGTGTAGCACTAGAAATCACGAAACATGTGGCTTTCCTCCCAACACATTTGTGTATAGCGTTTCTATTTAGAGTTCTCGTAGATGGCGTATCTCGAGCCCTCAGGGGGCTGCGGAAGCTTCTTGTGCTCGTCCATAAACCTGAAAAAAGCATGTATTAGCAAGATATCGGCCCTGCGCGGCTACGAGCAGCCAATCCTCCGTGGTGGGCGGTTCAACGCACTTTCGTATCGAGATCAAAGCAGCCTCCAGGCTCAGAGGGTCCTCCTTTGGCCGGGGGTTCTTTGACAGCTCGGCAGCGATGCGAACCCAGTCACGCAAGATCGGGATGGCCTTGGGGTCGATCAGGCCGTTGGTGTTGTTGACGCCGGGAAGGTTGATCTGGCTGACAAAGTGGATGACGGGCGGCTCCTTGGGGTAGTTGTCACCGCAGTGCATCTTGAGCTCGTAGATTCGGTTCTCGTGGTTGCCCTGGCCGTTAAGAGATTGTCAGATGGTACTCGATGGTCAAACGCGACGCAAGCACCCAATCCGGGCGGGCGGCCTGGACTTACATGTGGCGGGCCCCAGATAGTTCCTCTCCAGTTCGTCAGGAGAATGTCCTCCGAGTCCTCCAGACCGTACGAGCAGGCGCCTGCGACGAGGTGGCGTTAGCAAGCGCGCGATCTTGTGCGGAGAGCCTGGCCATATCCCCACCGGCACCCAAGCCTTTCTCCCCCTTCTCCAGCTCGGCAAGGAGCTTGAAGCTGCGGGGCACCTGTGCGACCGCCATGATGCAAGCAAAGAGCGCGCGCCCGGGGGAGTGATTCAGGAAGCGAGACTGATAGAGGTTCGACACGTGCGCGCACTCCCTGCGTGGTTGCCGGGAGTGGATGGGGGTTTAATACTGGGCGACGGGCAGTCCAAGGCGCGGGGCCGACGCTGGACTCAATGTGCAGGGCACTCCAGCTGGACGGGCAGGCAGTCATGAATCTGCAGGTGACGGGAGTTGGTGGGGTTGGGCACAAGCGGTGAGCGATTCTGCCCGCATTAGTCATGCGCTTGCCGCTGTCACTGGGGTTGGGAGCCATTGATGGAAGGCCGAAGGCAGGGGTGCCTGGTCGCTGCTGGCGCTGTGGATGCCACATTGCTGATTGCGAATCCAGCCACACTGCCACGACGAAGGAGCGGCTCGATTCCAGGTTATGGTCGAAGCGACTGTCCTTGTCTGATGTCCTTGTCTGATATCGAAAGCACTGCCATGTCCTGAGCCGCTGCGCGTCCTAGACACAGCATCCCATCCAGGGCGGCGATGCCGAACGCGCTGAATAGAACATTTGCAAGATGACGGCTCAGCTGCTCGCCACAGAGCTTGCCAATCTCATCCAGGAGAGCAAACGAAAGCACAACGACCTTCGACAGGTACGCGCTGTACAGGTTTCAGCCCAGCCACTAGCCTGGAGGTTCCGCTGACCAGTCCCTGCACCATAGGCTGCCGAGAAGTCCCTCGAGGAGCTCAAGAGCTTGAACATCTCGTCCGAAGCCCAGCTCGGCCCAGGTTCGTCACGTGCTGCCCCTTCGTTGGCCTCCCCCGTGGCCGCCCCTACCCCGGTTGTGTCCACGACTCACGGCTTACTGTGCACGCCAGCCCCTAACACCCCCTCTTGCAGAGCTGACGCAACGAAACAATTTTGTCAACCCGTTCATCATTGCCTGCGGGACCAAGAATGCCAAGTTCACGGGAATCGCCATCGTTTGCCTACAGAGGCTCATCGTCTCCAAAGCCCTCCCCAGGCCGCGGTTGAGCCAGGTGCTCGAAGCCCTGCAGGGCGCTACCTCGGCCGGTCTTGATGTTCAGCTGAAGATCCTGCAGGCACTACCGTCACTACTGCAGAACTATTCTACGGATGTCAAGGGAGATCTCCTTGTGACTGCTTTGAATGTCTGCTTCATCCTGCAGTCGAGCAAGAATGCCATAGTCAACAATACCTCTGCTGCCACACTGCAACAGCTTGTCGTATCTGTCTTTGACAAAGTCGTGACCGAAGACAGTATGGATCCCTGGTTGCTGTCGAGTCGAGATATTTGACCTCTGATGACCGCTAACGGAGTACTCACGCCCAGAGAATGGATCGGATTCCACCATCGTTGGAGAGGCGCCCTCTGAGCATGGCACTGTGCCCCTCAAGTCGGCCGCCATGGACGCATTCAGGATCTTCAACGACCTGTGCCTCCTGACCGAATCCCAGCGCCCCGAGTTTCTACGCTTCTCAGGGCTTCCCCAGACGTTTGGCCTAGAGCTGATAGAGTCGGTTCTGACCAACCACGCCGCCATCTTCTCCAGTCACCCCGAACAGACACACATTCTTCGGACGAGGGTAATGCCTTTTATCATCAAGTCTCTGTCCGGGAAGCTTAACTTTGCTACCACTGTCCGGCTTTTGCGAATCCTTTACACGTTGCTGCGGAGGCACCTGTCGCTTCTAAGAGACGAGAGCGGCGACGCACTAGAAATTTTGACCCGTCTTTTGGATCAGGAGACCTTTTTGTGGAAAAGGGCATTATGCATGGAAGTCTTCAGGGGCATGTTTGCCGACGCTGGCCTCCTTCGTCGGCTGTTTGCCCTGTTCGATGCCCAAGAAGATGACAAGAAGATCCTGAAGAATCTCACAGCCACTTTTGTCCGCGTCAGTACCGAGAAACCTGCCATCATCGGGCTAGGCCAGCAGTCTACTGTGCCGGTCGCCAATCCGTACTCCAGCATCACGGCCTCTACAGACCATGCAATGCTCGAAGCGACCGGTGTCGGGGGCATCATCAGCGGCTCGGTATCTGAGGGCCATAATACAGGCATCAGCAACCAGTGGAGCATCGTCAGGGTCCCCTGTATTGACCAACTCGACAAGACAGAGCCGCCTTCGATACCCGAATCGTACATATACAGCCTAACGCTGGCTTGCATCATGTCACTTTCCGAAGGCCTAGCAAAGTTCATCTTGCCCCTCACTGTTGCAAGCAAGAAAAGGGGCCCGAGGCATGGCAGCCTTAGCGGCAGCAACAGCGGGAGAAACTCCCCCGCCCCATCTATCGAGGATTCGTCTCAGGCAAGGGGCGGCGTCGAGCGAACTGCCTCCTTCAAACGGAATCCCGTTCCAGTAAACCCTCTCCTCCTCGAAGACCATCCTCTTCATGCAGATATAAGGATCTGCGCAGGGATTGTGCAGCAGTGCTGGCCCGCGGTTTTGGCCACTTGCTCTGCGTTCCTCTATGCGTCGCTGGACTCAGAGTACTACCACGGCCTTGTGCGAGCATTCCAAAAGTTCACCCATGTTGCCGGCCTTCTCCAACTCGCAACGCCACGGGATGCCTTCCTCACAACCCTTGGAAAGGCCGCTGTGCCGTCTAATGTCTTGACGGCCTGCATGAATGGCGGAAGCGCTCGGCCCACCACGCCAAATTCTGCGACCAGCGCGCCCGACCCACCCAACAGTATTCTGAGCAATGCACGAGGCATGCTGAGTGTGGACAGTCTAGTCAGTCAGGTATCTGCCGAGAGGCCCAGGCAAAGCTCTGTGATCGATGCTGGCCCTTCGACGCTGAACACCAGAAACATGTTGTGCCTCCGAGCCTTGCTGAACCTGGGCATCGCTCTTGGCCCCACGCTAGAATCATCTTGGCGAATCCTGCTCGAGACCCTTCAACAAGCAGACTTCGTCTTGTTTGCATCTGGCAAGTCGGCGGGTCGGGTCATGACTGCAACAAGGAACACGGATCAGCAAGCCGAGGCCGAGGCCGCGGCACTGCTGCAGAATTTCAGCGGCGAGGTAAAGGCGGTGGAGACGGCGGCATCAAGGCTGTTCGAAAGCACTGTAGACTTTCCAAACAACTCGTTCGTGGAGGTGGTGAAAGCTGTCTGCAATCTGCTTGAGAAAGAAGCTGAACCTCATTCGCCCGAAGACACAAGGCCCCATACTCCCGGTTCGGGAGGTGGGCTGGCTCTGAAGACAAGCCGTGGGCACAGACGAGCGATGAGCTTGTCTGTGACCCCAATGGCGGCAGCGAACCAGGAGGATCAGTTTGCTTTGGCCAAGCTCGGTGATCTCGCATCCATCAATCTCGAGCGTCTCTTAGAATACCCCCCTGATGTGTCCGGCTGGACTCCGTTGGTGTCGGAGCTAGTCAGCACCCTGAGCTCCGCGACAGCGAACGCCCCTGTCCGCATCAGGGCCGCCGAGATCTTGGTACGCATCATCTTCGACTCGGCCTCCGCCGTCGCGGGATCTCCTGAGGAGATTCGGGGAGAGCTGCAGCTACGGCTGCTCGAAGCACTCAGGGATGCTCTACTGCCATTGCAGATGTCCCATCGCGAGACGACAGTCGCAACCCACGCTACCGACATCGACATACACAAGGTTATTCTCGATGGCCTAAAGAGCATCATTGAAAACTGCGGTGAGAGCCTGTTGAGCGGCTGGGACATCACGTTCGAGATAATCGACAGCATCTTTCTTCCGCGGCGACTCGCCTCCGAGAACGAAGAGAACGACGACGGGCATCCCGAGATTCTCGGCACGAGATCAGTCAAGTTAATCAAGCCTTCTTTCAGCTCGCTCCAGCTTATTTGCTCTGACTTTCTGGACTCGCTTCCCAACTCGTGCTTCCTGCACCTTGTCGACACGCTGTATAAGTTCTCATCACAGGACGATGATTTGAACGTTGCTTTGACGGTATACAACTAGCATCCTTGGCAACACCACTCCCAACACTTCATTAGACTGACCGAATTCCATTATATCTAGACCGTGACCTTCTTCTGGGCCATCTCGGATTTCTTGTCTGGCAAGAGTAAATCGATCTCGGTTACGGAAGACATGGCCCAGGACTCGAGTGATGCGGCACTAGTTGAGCTTGCGTCCAACCCAGACCACTCCGCTTCGGGAGCGGCGCTTTGGATGCTGTTGCTACTGAGGTTGACGAACGTCACGACTGACCAGAGGCTAGAGCTGCGAAATAGTGAGTACAGGAACTTGCTTGGCCCTACTCCGTTTCGCCACGATTGAATGCTGACTCGGAACCAGGCGCTATCCAGACCTTGCTGAGGATCATACACGCCTACGGCAGCAGCTTGAAGCCCGAGGCATGGTCAATATGCATCAGATCCGTGATATTCAGGCTTCTATCCTTTATTGAGGCCCGGCTGAGGGGCACCCGCGGGGCTGAAGGGCAATCCACCAAGAACGACTGGCACGAGACTGCTGTTGTCATCATCAATGGGGTCTCGGACCTCCTTTCCAACTATCTCGACGTCCTAATTGGACACAGCAGATTCGGTGCTCTGTGGAGCGAGCTGCTGGAGCACTTCGCGACCATGCTCGACTTCAAGATCCTCGACATGAGTAGCGCCACGTTTAGCAGTCTGGGCAGCATCCTGTCAAAATGTGACGACAAACCTCGCAAGAATTTCGACAAGGCGGCCGTTGACATGGCCTGGGAGCTATGGGCGCGAGGCCTCCCAATCCCAGATTTGACACCGGGGATCAAGGGGGAAGACAACCAGAAGTGCCTGTTGTCGTGGGTGGAGGCTTTCCTGCAGCTCTACCGCCTCATCCACAAGGATCTTGAAGTTGGGAGAGTGCAGCGTCTGCTTAGCCTTGTCCGCGAAGCTATGATAAAGGCGACACCCGGGTCGTACGCAAGCGACATTGAATATGTCACGCCACTACAGGGGAAAATGCTGGAGGTCCTTCGAGTGGTGCGGACTGATATCGCCGGCGCCCCTTCCGCGATGATCAGTCAAATCGCCGAGTTTGTCACGTTTGCCTTTGACGAGGCGCGTATCATCAACACGCCAACTCAGAAACGCACATACGTGGCCATGTCGAAAGAGAGCATGGGGATTCTGCACTACCATGTAACGGAAAATGCGTCAGACGCCGACGTCTTTTCGAGCGGCGCTTTCCATGCTGCCTTGTCAGCTCTGGCGAGGCCTATTACGCTCAAGTACCGCTTCCCCATAACGACCAAGTCTGTGCAGCCCTGGCGCGAGGCCACATCAGCAAGCATTGCTATACTCGAAGCAACACTGCCGCATTTGAAAGCGGCCGAAGTTCCCCGCGCGGCCTTTCAAGGGGCATGGCAGGTGATCGTCGAGATAGCGATTGGCATCATCAGCGCTGATACGACTGAGGCGCCACAGGGAGCTGACGTCTCGGATGACCAGGACTTCGACGTTGGATCGTTCAGGGAGCTGAGGGAACTCATCATCCCGTCACTGGGGGCACAAGATGTGCTAGAGAAGACTCGCAAGGCGTACGCCGAAGGCCTCTTTCAAACCTCTATCGTCCATGAGCCCACGCCTGCCGAGGGAGAGATCGTGTTCGGGAGGAGCGGTGGCGACATTGTCCAGAAGGGGTTGAGCAGCTTCTTTGAGCCGCGGAATGGGCGCACCATCGACCCGCCCCCGACGAGGAGGGAGGATGTGGCCTATGTGTGCCTTGAAGAGCTTTTTGCGCTCGTTTCTGCCCACGACGAGGATACGGCAACGCCAACCATTGTGGTTCTGCCGCCAACGCCTCGCCTCCCAAAGAAGCAGCAAGGAGGCGGCGATCCATATGACCAGGCGTTACGGAAATCCACAAATGCCAAGGCTGGAGGCGATGCCAGCTCTGGTTCCAGCCTCAGCCCCAACGGCTCAGCATCAGCAGAGGAAATGCCGGCCAGGCCCTCGGCCTCGGCATCCTCCAAGGAGCGACATGAGCAGCACGTGCAGCTCGCGCGGACGGCGGCTCCTTACCTGATCCTACGTTGCGCGCTCCCGCTGCGAGGGTATGCGGCGGACCAGCCGCTGCGAGGCCGGGCGATGCCCCAGCCGCTGTCGCAGTCGCTGGAGCTCTCGCGGGTCCTGCGCGGACTCGTGGAGCTACGGTCAGAGCCCGCGGCGATCCCGGACCTGGACAGCTGTGACAGCGAGGGACGCAAGCACCTGCTACGCCTATACCCGCTCCTCACTCGCGTCGTGCAGGCGGCCGGCGGGTGCGGCGACAGGGCGCTGCTGGGGCTGGTGGGGGAGGCGCTAGTGGTGGTTGGCGGCGAGCTAGGGGTTTAGTTGTGTGACAGCGCGCTGAAAGGCATGTTTCTTCCTTCTTCTTTTCGTCGTTCTCGCTCTCTTTTCCCTTGTTTGCTTTTTTTTCCCACTTTTGCATCAGTTCATGATAGGCATAATAGGTTTAGCGGAAGAGATTTGTTGCAAGCACAATGCTACATGGCGGCCCTGCCATTATGGTGGCGATCCTATGTGTCAGCTTTAACCGCATAGAGATGGCGAACCCTTCATCGGAGCAGAATGGCCGGCGTGGGTCCGAACTACACCACACGAAAAGGAGAAATGCCCGAGATCTTATGGGGATTCGAGATCAGGGGCTGGAGGTATCCAGTGCCAGCAAGGCTATCCACATGAAGATCATCTTTTTTTTTTAGAACCTCATCGTGCACACGGCAGGGGTTCCAGTTTGTTCGTATTAGCATGGGTATCAACCCGCTCCGGTCCAACGAACCGAAACGGCTCATACCATGCTGGGCTCTGGAGTATCGCGCTTGTTGCGAAATGGGATACGAGACACGACATGGACAACCTCACAGGTCGTCGGGCGGCGGCTGGGCGGCATCTACAACGGAAGGAGGCCGGGCCACGATGGTTGATATAAAGCGAGCGGTTTGCTTTCCTCCGCCTCTCTCTTGAGGGACTCTCATCTTCACCGCAGTCCTTCGCTTCTTTGTATTCACAACACACTTTTTGACCGCCCACTCCCTTTCGTCCCCCTTTTCGAAATCATGAAGCTCCTCCCGCGCACGGCCGACGACGAGCCAAGGCTGGGCATATCCGGCGAGCAGCCCCCAGCCCGGCAGCAGTTTTCTAGCTCCACACAGAGGGTGGTCGATGTCGTCCAGTCGCACGAGTTTGAGACTACAAAAAAAAAAAAAAAAGCACCCGCCCCGGTCGACGAGCAAGGCGTAGCTAGCAGCATCAGGCTGTGCGAGGCCCCTCTAAACCACCCTGCTCTCCCTTCCTCGGATTTTTTCCCCGTTTATTACTATTCATGCTAGACAAAAAGGCCTGCTCCAGACAGAAGGCGCGGTGACTTGCGCAATCGGCGAGCGGCCATGGTCGTAACGTCAACGCCGCCATGGGTCCTCCTATGGTGCACGCAGTGGAAACAAAAGAGTGCGTCCGCCAAAGGAACAGCGGCGGAGTAGCTATTCACAAAGGGAGTCGCAGCGTGGTTGGTCCTCCACCCCCGTGCGCGCGCCAGGTAGATCTCACGTTACTCCTATTTTCTTGCCTTGCTATCTTCTTTGGTATCTTTAAAGCGCCAAAGCTAGAACAAAGGTGGTGAATTGGCCAGAGGAACACCAGAAAGGCAATGGGCTGTGGTGCTGTTAAACAATGTTATCGATGTAGTTGTAATTTCAGGGAAGAGGTGGAGCGCGCTGGAATGTTGATATTGCTCAATAAATAAATTAGCGGTGCCATCGTCCCGCATGGTGAGACGGCCGAAGGCTCCGGTCTGATCTCTATCATGGTGAGACAGATGGACGGATCAAGCGGACCACGTCATTGGAAGAGCAAAGTAAAGGCGGCCCAAACTTTAGAAGTCCTTAAGGTGGGTTCTAGTTACTTTCCGGCAAGTGCCGAGTCTGGTTTGGTCAACATTTGATGAGACCCCAGAGCCTACTCTGTATCAAGCCGTGGGCGACTAGAAATGAGACAAAAGGCAGAAAAAGAGAATGCACTGATAATCGTCCACCGGTTGACGCCTCCGCTGATGCTTTTTAACTAAGTAGTGATCCCTTTGGCGTTCCCGTCGCAGTCACTGCTTTTATGAAGCCCGCCCAGAAATAATATTGTACATGAAGGGGCTAGCCAGCCCTTGGGATTTCAAGCGCGCTCCAAAGTCGAAGCTGATATTCCCAAAACTCTCTCTATCTCTTCGTCTCGGCGGCCCTGTCAAAGTCGGCGACGATGCTATCGCGCATGGACCTGCTGTGGTCGACGGGGGACTCGGTCTTGCTGTCGGAGGCCTCCTTGCCGGCAGCGGACGCGGCGCCCTTTGAGGAGGAGAAGGCCATGGTCCTGGCCTGGGCGTCGCCGACCTTGCCATAGACGCTGAGGGCGGTGGCGATCATGCCGGCGATGTCGCCGACGTTGCCGGGGACGACGACGGCGGTGCCCTCCTTGGCGAGGCGTCCGAAGGCGTCGACGTACTTCTCGGCCACCGACAGGCTAACGGCGCCCTGGGCAGCGTCCCTGCCGTCGGCGATGCTGCGGGCGACGGCGTCGATCCCCTCGGCCGTGGCGCGGGCGCGGAGCAGGATGGCCTCGGCCTCGCCGCTGGCGCGGTTGATGTTCTCGGAGCGCAGGGCCTCCGAGGCCAGGATGACGGACTGCTTGCGGCCCTCGGCGATGTTGATGGCGCTCTGGCGCTGGCCCTCGGACTCGAGAATCTCGGCGCGCTTGGACCGCTCGGCCGTGACCTGGCGGTGCATGGCCTCGACGACGGCGGCGGGCGCATGGATGTCGCGGATCTCGTAGCGCAGGCACGTCACGCCCCAGGCCTGCGCGGCCTCGTTGATGGCGGCCGTGATGTTGGTGTTGAGCGCGGCGCGCTCCTTGAGTACGTGGTCGAGCGTCAGCTGGCCGATCTCGGACCGCATCGTCGTCTGGGCGAGCTGCGAGATGGCGTACTCGGCGTCCTCGACGCCATAGCTGAGGGGGAGGAGAGTTGGCAAGGTTAGTAAGGGGGCCCCAACGTAGAGAGAGAGAGAGAGGAGGGAGAGCGCAAAAGCAGGACTAGAGGCGAGAAATTCGCAAACACACCTGGCTTTGTAGGCGTCAAAGACGCGCGTGTACAGCACGCCGTCGAGCTCGAGTGTGACGTTGTCGGCCGTGATGGCGCTCTGCGACGGGATCTCGAGGGCGACCTCCTTGAGCGACTTGACGTAGGCGATGCGGTCGAGGAAGGGGATCAGGATGGCGAGGCCCGGCTGCAGGATGCGGTTGAACTTGCCCATGCGCTCGACGATCCAGGCCGTCTGCTGCGGCACGAAGCGCACGATTGTGTTGGCGGGCAGCGAGGGCCGCTGGAAGTACGACGGCAGGGAGCCGCCGCCGCCGCCGCCGCCAGAGGGGCCCTGATAGTGAGGGGCCAGCGGCGACGGCGCGCCGTAGCCGCCGGAGCTGCCGCCGTCGGCGCCGCTGGTAAAGGCGCGTCGGTGGGGTGTCGGGGTTGTTGTTGGTGATGAAGCTGTGGGCGCCAGCAGGGCTGTCCTGGCGGCGGCGGCGTGTCTAAGCGGCAGGGCGGCGGCCCGGGTCGATGAAGCTAAAGCGAGCAGCAGGCCGCGGCCTGCCGCCGTGCTCTTGGGTGCCAGGGCGGTTGCCATGGTCATGAGCGTGGCATTGGCTGGGGGTTGTTGCGGGGGAGTGGTCGAGGCTGGAGCGAGCAGTGCGCAGAGCTCGAAAATGCTGTCGGGTCAGCTCACCCGCCCCAATGACGATTCGGCTCCACCCAAGATGGCTGTCAGGGGAGGGTCAAGGTGGGTGTCAGGTCCGACTTCAGCCGAGGATCCTCCGGCAGTGCTGCGATGGAATCTAGCCGGACAGGGCGAATGTTTGAGACGGTGGGAAGCTGCTCTTATACTTGAAGTTCTTTCTAATTCTATAATATTTCTTTTGCCTAATCCAGGATGCCCCTGAAATCCAACATGAATGAGAGGTGCCTGGATGTTTATTCGCCAAGAGCTATGCTTGTTGACGCTCACTTACGACTATTATCGGGTTAGGGTTGGGTATAAGCAACGGTTTCCCGTAGGGAAGTTGCCCCTCAAGTTAGTGAGGTTACGCCAGTGGCAGTCACGTCCAACCTTGCTCCGTCTGTAGGTCTTGTCTAGGTTATAGTGCAGGAGCGACCCCGCAGAGCCCTGCCATCATTAATCTTAAGCCACCGTGCTTTCAGGTGTTGCTTGGCGAACCTCGCCAGCAGCCCCGAGCTTGATCCTGTTTGGCATCTCATACCTGAGCCGTGAGCTAGCAACTATTGCAGGATTTTATACAAATAAAACGCAGATCAATTCACATCCATCACTTGAAGATCTATTCAAAATGGCCACCTCAGAGTACCGCGATCCCGAAAACCTCAAACAGCGCATCAAGGACTCCTACGACGCCATCGCCCCGACCTACAACACCTGGACCCAAGACCACTCGCCCGTGCGCCTCGAGTTCGTCGACAAGCTGCTCAAACTCCTCGACGTCTCATCGTCAACCGCCGACGCCATCTCCATCCTGGAGCTCGGCGCGGGCGCGGGCATCCCCGCCACGGCGCGCCTCCTCGCCAGCTCGCCCCGGGTGCGCGTGACGGCCAACGACATCTCGAGCGCCCAGGTCTCGCTCGGGCGCGCGAACCTTGCCGCCGAGGCGGCGCGCGTGGCGTGGGAGGAAGGCGACATGTGCGCGCTCTCGTTCGGCCCGGGTTCCCTGGACGCCGTGCTGGCGCTGTTCAGCATCATCCACCTGCCGCGCGCCGAGCAGGCCGAGATGCTGGGAAAGCTGCACGACTGGCTGCGACCGGGCGGGTACCTTGTGGCCAACTTTGTCGCCGAACCGATGGAGGGTTTTGTCCTGGAGAAGTGGCTGCACGACAAGGGCTGGATGTACTGGTCCGGGTTCGGGGCCGAGGGGACGCTGGACAAGATCAGGGAGGCCGGGTTCGAGATTGTGGAGTCCGAGGTCAGGAAGGAGGATGTCGATGCGGCGTTCCTGTGGGTTGTTGCGAGGAAGTTAACTGAGGCGTGAGCTTGAGAAGCACATCGGCTAGTACTTGTGTTTCGCTGCAGCATGGAATGTTTTGTTTACCCTACCGCCGTTAATGGCTTCACCTCCCGCCCACGCTAGAAATATTACTAAATCAGAGCCCCAATAATACAAGCATGACAGGCAAATGTCGGACAAAAGAAAAGAGCAAGCATCTCCATTAGTGAAGCCCGCCGCAGTCACACCCTCCAACCTCACGCCCCTGTCCCCCGTCACAATCACCACAAATCAGGCCAGGCGAAGCTCCAGTCACCAACTCCCCTACTTGGCGTGCGCGTCGAACCACGCAATCGCCTGCTCCTGAGCGTCCTCTGCCGCCTCCCCCGCGTCCCTGGCCGCCAGGTCGGCGCCGACGCAGAAGCCGTTGCCCACGCCCCCATAGACGCGCAGCTCGCCGCCCATGGCCTTGGCGGCGGCCTCGAGGCGCGCGAGCACGTCCCCGGACACGGCGTGGTCGTGGTCGCCGACGGCGAAGGACACGGGCGCGGCGGCGCGCTCGACGTCGGCGGGCACGTCGAGGTTGGAGGCCGGGTGGCCCGCGAAGACGGCGTCGACCAGGGGCCGGCCGCCGGGGCCTTCGGAGCCGCCGGCCAGCAGGACGGCCTGGCGGGCGCCCCACGAGAAGCCGGCGGCGAAGACGGGCAGGCCGCGGCTGGCCTCGGGCCCGGCGCGCACGGCCGAGAAGAAGGTGGCCACGGTCGAGTAGGCGTCGCCGAGCAGCTGCTGGGACACGACGAAGGGGATGAAGGCGTAGGCGACCCAGAGCGCGGCGTACCTGGGGGGAGTGGTGGTAGTGGTGGTGGTGTTAGTTCACTGGGGCACGTGGCGCGTTTGTTACGTTGGGGGGTGGATACGAGCGGTCTCTTGGCAGACGGCAGTTGGGAATGTGGTCTGTGCTATGCAGCGCTTTGAAAGCTGGTCACCAAGACCTTGGGAGGAGCAAGAAAGCCTGGGCAGCGTCCGGCCAGCGATATTCGCGATGGTGGTGCTCCAGAAAGAGTGCAGCTGCAAGGAAAGAAGAAGAAATAACCTACGCCCTGGACAAGATGTTGCCCGACCCCATCATGACGCGCAGCGACTCGACCATCCATGTGGGACAGGCATGACCTACGCGATGCGAGAGACGCGTCAGTGAGGGCCAGTGCGGCTCAAAAAAAAAAAAAAGGGGGGGAGGGCCAAATCCTCACCGTCGAAAAAGTCGGGCAGCAGGACGCGGTAGCCGCCCTTGTCGGCGTAGCGGTCGGCGAGTAGGCGGCTGTTGGGAAACTCCCAGCCGTAGGCGTCCGACACGATGACGACGACGCCCCTGATGGGTCTGCCGTCGGCCGGCTCCGTGACGTAGGCGTCCAGGCCGTGGAGCCGCGTGACACTGCCGCGTGGAGTGTCTTGGCCGGCCATTCTGTATGGTGTGAGGGTGTGAGGGGGTTGGGGCCTGTCTGTCGGTCGCTGTTTCGGAAGAGGGCGGGATCTCCGAGGGCCAGGCTCGGCAGGAGGTGTTTGTTGATTGATTGATGGATTAAACAGAGAAGAATTTGATTACAGAAGAAATAAAGAGGACGCGAGATGCCTATGATGGGTGTTGTGTGGTGGCTCTACCAGGAAACGGAGTGAAGAGAAAAAAAGCGATGTCGGCGGAATTGATTCGTGGCTCTTCCTGGCGAGTGAGGTCATCATTCAATGGGTTTGGCCATAGCACAGATCAACTGAAACGAAGCGCTGGGCTGTCCTCTAGGCTGTCTGTGCGCCGCCCCGTTCACTTTAAAGTAGCGCTGCATCCGCCCAAGCTCAAGCTTCACCCTGAATTGTAACGAGATTGCATCGTGTTTGATTTGTTTAGTTTATGTATCACAGTTTATGTATTTCACAAAATACCTGGGGTTGGCTATAACAGCAACCCCTGCTCTCATCCAGCCTCCCCCTAAATCAGCTTCAGCTTCCTCGCCATCGCTCCCACGCTCTCGTGCGCGTTCTCGACCAGTAACCGGAAGTAGTTCTCGAACCAGACGCCCGCGGCCGGGGCTCCCGAGTAGCCGCAGCGGCCGTCGGACTCGCCGCCAGGCTTGATCCACACGATGCTGTCGACGAGCGGGTTGTCGACGGGCGTGCCGGGAGCCATGCCGAACCCGGCCGGCGCCACATTGCACCACTCCCCCCACTCGGCCCGCGCCCCCGGCTCGGCCACGCGGCCCTGGTCGATGATGAAGCGCGGCGGCAGCCCTTGGGCCTCGAGGTGGGTCGACAGTGACTTTGCGTAGTGGTCCTCGTCCCACGAGTTGCTCCACTCGGTGAAGTTCTCGCGCGGGTTGGCCCGGAACGGGTTGTAGTTGGACACGTTTGTCGAGAAGCCCCGGATCCGCGTGCTGTTGCTCCCCGTCTCCTTGATGGCCAGGTCCAGCACCGTGCGGAACTCCTTGGCCGTCGGCGCCAGGTTGCCGTCCCAGCCCAGCCAGCCGCCGTGCGCGGCGTCGACGTACAGGTGCACGTGGTCGTACTGCAGCGCCGCGATGGCGTGCGCGATGCCCTCGCGGTACACGGGCGCCGCCTCGGCGCAGAAGGGCACCCCCATGTTGGTCACGAGGTTGGCGAGCGAGTCGGGCTCTAACACGACGGCAAAGGTCACGTCGCGCGCCGCCTCGAGCTTCTGTTTCCACGGCTTGATGTACGTCTCCCGGTACAGCCGCAGCCCGTCCTTCTTGCTGTCCAGCTCGCCCGCCGACTCGCCCGCGCTGCAGTCGCGGTCGGGCAGGTTGTACAGCACCAAGCCCACGATCTGGTCCTTGCCCGTGCGCCCGCGCTCGTCGCGCGCCGCCTGGATGGCCCGGTCGATGTTGGGCAGCGACGCGCGGTTCGACACCCACGCGAAGGTGCCCGTCTGCTGCACCGCCCGCACCACGGCCGCGTTGGCGGCGTCGCCCTTGGACTCGTAGTAGGACAGCGCCTCCCGCGCCTTGGCCGCCCACTCCGGGTTCGCCGTCAGCTTGCGGCCCTCGAACGGGTTGGGGTGCGGCGCCGGCGCGGCGTCGTCGTCCTGCCGCCGCTGGTGCTGTTGACTGCTGGCCGGCATGGCTGCCACGGACCCGGCAGCCGTTAGGCCGGCAACAACGGTGGAGAAGCGCATCTTGAAGGAGTTGAAGAGAAAACGAGTGAGCGAGGGGAGAGAGAGAGAGAGGCTATCTCTTGCAACTAGTTGACCAAGTATGAGACCTCGGCGAGCGTGGGTGCTGTTCCCTTCATCGCATTTCCTCAACACCAGGTTCAAGTTGCCCTTTTATACTGAGTTGCTCCCACTCTCGAGGGCCACGCTGTCGGACCGTCGCCGCCGTCCCAAGCCACCAAGCCACACTCAAGAACAAGCACGACATGTTTCCTGCGAAGCCAAGCGTTCATGCGCAAGGCGTTGAAATCAGCCATTATATGGCGACATATCTTGGGATGTCTTGCCATGGTCTCTAGCACAGCGCCACCCAAGCCAGCTTTTCGGGATCGAGGGCTGACAGATCCGAGCGGATCAAAGTCCTGCTAGTGGGTCGTCCGATTGGTGGGTGCGAGAGTTGAGCCCAGAGTTAACATCTCGCGTGCAGCAGGAAGACGGCACGGCCAAGCGCCAGATGGTAATACTCGCGTCGCGGCAAATAAACAACCAGGCGGGTCCTATCCAGCCGGCCCGCGGGGCAGCCCGGGAGCAACGGCCCATCGATGCGGCTGCTGCTGGGCCTTGGTGCTGGGGACTTTGCTGGCTTTACAGTATTTTTAATCTATATTGCCAAGCCACATCGCCGCGAGCCGCGAGCCGGAACGTCACCCAATCGGGCAAGACTCTCGCCTGTCTCTCTTTTCTCATCACGTTCCTCCACTCCCCATCCCTCCCCTGCGATAAGATCTCCGAAGTCTACCCGACTCGGAGCAAATGTCTTGGTTCCGGGCGGCGGTGCCGTCTCGTGCATTGTCGCCACCCCCCAAGCCGTAGCAAGCCCTCGGATCGATATGAAGTTGCCTGCATGCCAAATCTTGGGGGCCACCCTCTTGGCGCAGCGGCGGCGGCGGGAGAGGCGCAGGTACCGCTTGGGACTTCGGAAAGGGATGCCGAGGTCATGAGCTAATTTCTCCAATTCTGGTGCGGGGGGAGCTGGTGGCCAAGTGTAGGCCAAGCGGCATTGGCGAGGTGAGTCTTGATAGCGCCTATTTTGCCTATAGACAAGCCCCCCACTGTGTTGCCCATACCGCCTCGCGCGATTGCGATACGTGCTCTCTTTCTCCCCCGCCAGTTGTCTCTTCATTTTGCTTTCTCCTTCCCCAACTTATCCTTTTCTCGATGATGGGTGCCGTCACATTGGCGTCATGCCATATCAACTACATCCATTACATGCCTGGCAACCTCAAAACTTCAAAGCAGCCTTGCGAGCACTCCCGGCAAGCCCACAGATCTCTGGTCCCGCACCTTCTATCCGCGCCTCACAGCCCGGGCCAGGCGAAGCTCCATGTCTGTCACGTCATCAGCCACGTCGGCCAGTGCCCGAGCAACGGCGTCGACCACGGCAGAAACATCGCCGTCCACCGTTACATCTCCACCCTGGGCATTGTAGAACGCACCGGCCTCCATGTCCCAGACCAGAGAACCCGGCCCGTAGACGGGATGGTGATGCAACTCCCACACGCCGCCGGCCAGGTTGTCGGGCTGCGGACCTAGGACAACGTACAGGACGTCCCAGCGACGGTGCATGAGCTTGATTCGCCGCCAAGTCTCCATGCTCACTTCCTCGATCATTGCCCGGGGCAAGGCGACGGCCTTGACGAATGACACGAAGGACCCCTCGTCATCGTTGGGATCGTTGTACATCATCATGTCCCGGGCCTCATGGAAGCGCGCCGACGGGGCCTCCGCGGTCGGGTAGTAGACGGCGTCGACGGCGGGGTCGACACGGCGCCTCATGACCAGCGGTGCCGGCCCGTTGCCGTCGCCGTCGCCCGCCCCGCGCTTGGCCTTCTTGTATCCGTGCTGGCGGGCCCAGGCGACGGCGACGCGGCGCGCCTCGCGGTTCGCGTTCAGGAGGGGCGCCATGCGCACGGCCGGGACGTCATCCTCCCTGAAGTTGGCGCGGGTCCAGGACTCGGATATGTTTTCGAAATTGACCTCGTCGTCCATCCCTTCCTGCGGCCAGTAGACATAGTCCCAGCGCTTGTGGGCGAACAGCGTCGCGTCTGACTCTTCCGGCAGGGCCTCCTTCCAGATCTTGACGCGCAGCTCCGGGGGGAGGCATTGGAACTTGTGGAATACCGAGGTCTCGTTTGTGGCCTCCATTGTTGCTGATAGTGCGATGGGGGTGGTAGAGAATAGGGGGCAGTGTACCTCTGGATCCCGCTGAAAGTGAAGGGCGACGGAGAAGGAAATATTAGAAGTCTTGTCGTTTGGATGCGGGGACAAGACGCGGGGCGCGTTGGAGTCTGGCGCCTTGCTGTTGTTGATATGAGGTGAGGCGAGAGGGCTCCCGTCGCCAGCATTACAACTCTTGATATGACCAAGTTCAGTCACCGCGCTGACTTGGTACGCCGGGAAGGTGCATTGGACGTCCGTAAGGAAGTCCATGGAATCCCTCTGATATGCCCCCCCCCCCCCCCCCCCCCCCCCCAAAGATTACACGGACCACAAACATATATTCGATGTGGTCGCTGAAATGCAGACTTCGAGGCTGTTCCCACCCCTTTTTCTGTTGTCTCGGAGCTCCGCGACTTACATCAGGTCGACAGGTCGAGACTACTCTTAGCACCCCAAGATTTCTGCTCCATTCCAGGAACGGGGGCGCCACTTTGCACTGTGAGCCCCGCCGAACTAAGGGGGAGCGGTGTTTTTTGCGCTGACTGCTTTTCGAAGAGATTAGTACATCGGGGGCTTATAGAAGAATCGGCATTTCCCGAGGGGATCCGGAGTATTACGAGCAGGACCATAACGAAACAACAGAGCTCGAGCTAATATAAATGATTCGCGGGATGAGCGTGTGCAGTGGCCATTTCTTATCCACCTAAATAGCACTAGATACTTGTCCAAGCTCTTTCCCACTAGTCAACAACACCTACAGTCCCGTAATGGCGTAACGCAAAAGCGGCAAGCACAAGAAGCCGATAAAAACGCTGCCATCCCCGACGCGTACTCGGCCACTACCACTTTAGCAACGTAGCGACTTTATTTTGCCCCTTATACCTGGGCGTGCGTCGGCATCCCACCCAACGTCTGCTGCAGCTACGGCGGGGCTAACACCGGCCGGGCGAGCATTGCTGTCGTGGCTGTAAGTAAAAATTAAAGAGCTTTTTTTCCCAGTACAACTTACTTTTTTTCCCCTCCTCGTTTACACCCCCGTTTGATGTCAAGGTTAGGATGGGGGTAGGGGGCTTGGAAAGGGAAAAAACTAACAAACAGCACAACAGATCCGGTCGGGCTGGCGTATCTGCGCCAGGTCCTATACCGGAGACGGCTACAGGTTCTTTGGCACCGAGCAATGCAACAACGGCCGGACCTCGTTCTGCCTGCCCTACACGACGCGCGGCGACCGGTCCGGGGCCCACATTTGGTTCGTCAACCGCAAGCGCGCCGCCGACGAGTCGTGCCCGGCCGAGCAGCCCGGCACCGGCACCGAAAAGTGCACGGCCTCGGTTATGTACAACACCATCGGGCTCGCCGACGGCACCGAGTACGACATCGCCGGCCTCAGCGAGGCCCAGGTCGAGGAGCTGGTAAGAAAAGGGGTGTCCAACGATGGCAAATGAAGAAGACGCAAAGACTGACCTTTTTGTTTGCTTACCCCCTTTTACAGGACAAGATCTCCGTTTCCGGAGCCGGCGTCGAGGCCGTGCCCGCCTCGTTTGCGCTTCACCGCCGCTAAAGCCGGCCGGACGAAGCCCCCCAGGCGACGGGACGTGTTTAGCGGTGTGGATATCAAGCATATCCGCTCCACTTCGAGGTCCGAGGACGTGGTAGGCTTGGCACCGGGAGCGCGGTAGTGGGCACCGAAACGCAGGAGGACGGAGTTCCAAACGGCTGTGTAAAAAGGGCAGCGAGCTGGAGGTAGCCTCAACTGATGAATCTTCTTCCTCAAAGCTAAAGTTACAGAAAAAACAAATCCTATTCTCTGTTACCGAGCTTTTTAACCTTTTGCGTTGCGAATACAGGATATTCTGGACGCGGAGGCGCGCAGCAGACACGCATGCGATGGGTAGACCTGGGGGGGCCGATTCCAGTTTGCGGTGTCCGAGTTCATGGCGCCTGATTCGAGCCGGATTTTTTTCTGGGAGCTACAGTGCTCGGCTTGGCAATAGATTTGTTCAGCACGCAATCACCTAGGCGCCTGGGACGACCAGGCCGGCGGCAGCGATGACCCAGGCCGCGCGTGGACCTGACGCCCGGTGGCGCAGGATTGCTCCAACATGCAAGCATTTTCGTCTGCATGCCAAGAGCTCCAACAGCCCGGCACAGCAGCCCTGGAGAAGTATTGGCTGAGGCGAGGCTGGTTCAGCTGCAGCCACAGCTGCCCAACCCACGTGAGCTGCGCCTTCCGGTTTCCTCCATGTGCTGGTTCGCCAGGCAGGTTTGCCTTCTTTTCCCTGCTACCCCTCTCTTCTCCTTCTCTGTCGCTTCCACATTTCTCCCTCCTCCGGTCCTCGCCGCGATTGCTGAATAAATTCTAAGCACCCTTTTACCATTATCCTATTAAAATTGTGGGACTAAAATGGGTTTGTTACGGTTACAGCTATTACCAATCGTAAAGGATGAACTTGACGCCAGCCCTACGCGAATATAACCAATGCGCTGAGTCATCTTCATCATCAAATCACCATCAGCGTGTGTGGTTTAAGGGTAAAATCCATCGTTGCCATCGATGGGCTCCCGGTTCGAGTCCGGGCACACGCAAGCTCATTTTTTTGCCTGCATGCCATGTGTGTTATTAGGCTTCTTTTGCTTTTGGCTGGTAGCTCTGATCTGCCTGTGCCTTCCTTCCCATATTGCGTTGCCCACGGATTTCATTTTTAGGTGGCGCCTTCTCTAATCTCTTCCGGTGGAATTCCACGCGGCCGCTCAGAAATGTTCTTTCGTCCACAATTCATTCGCCCATGGGAGGTACTCGCCCTCTCTGGCCTACTTGTGCGTCTTGTATCCGTCGAGATGAAGGGTTATCCAACCGCCCTTCCCCAAACAGACATCGACAACGGCTGAGATCCTGTCATACCAGACCACGCCCCCAGCCTCCGTCGCCAAACTGCAGACCCTGCCGGCTACCTCGTTTCAGCCTCGGGGGCTGCGCACTCTTAACTCCGTGCCGAAAAGGGCCTGGCCCAATTGTCTGCCGCGCATCGATATTAAAATACGGTCAAATTCCCGACTCTCTTGCCGCTCTTCTCGTCCTCTCTACCCCGACTTCCGAGCAGCGCCATAAGGGGCGAGCCGTCGTTATTGGCCCAACCAGGCTTTGGTCGTCATTTGATGCGATGCCCTGCCACCGTCTCAACGTTACATCCTTCCCGCCTCCATCATCAAGCCGACGAGGACACCCATTCGCGAGGAAGATCAGTGTCGAGCGCCCTCGCTGCTGGCGTACACGCCTTGAGCCGGAGTCAGACATGGTGCTCCCCCAATGCCGGAGCCCAATACTGAGGGAGGGACAGCTCACTACCAGCGGCCGGGAACAGCACAGCGGTATTGGTTCCCCCGCACGGTTCGTGGGATTTGCCAGGGAGACATGGGCTCTTCTCTCGGGTCTCGGATGGAACCCTGCCTCGGCTGCTCTTTTGTGAGAGGAAAGCTATATGCGTGTCCATGCTGCTGATGCCCTCGGCCATGCTCCTTCCGCGGATGTGCGGGGTATCCGGTAGACAGCAGAGGATGTGGCGCGAGTCGTGAAGCCGAAGGATCTCGAGATATCAGATGCCTAGGTACGGCGTAGTGTTTCTATACGTGAGTGCAACGGATTGTCATGTCAAGCTTCGAGGCTCCTGTGTTGATACAGCTAAGCAATGCCCAGCGTCTTGTCAACCTATGCTGCCGCCTCTTGGACGTTCGCCGAGTCCGGCCAAGCGTGGGAACCTGGGGACGTGCAGTCTGTGGACCGCAGCCAGCGCCTTTTGCCGGCTGGGGGAGCAGACCCTACGCGCCGATCTGTAGTCTGGGCATCGGCCTGTACCGCACTTGAACGGTGCCGCTGATATTCAGCGAATGACCTTGCTGTCGGGCCGTTCGACCAGAGGGGAGCTCAACACAAGGTCCAGGAAACACAATGCTGCCTGCTGCCTGCTGCCACTTGAGTCCAATGGAGCGCTAGATCCTGTCGCCGGGCCGCCACCTCCGTTGAGCCGTTTGCCATTGGATGTCGAATAAGGCGGCTGTCAGATAATACCGCCGGGCCACCATCTCAGGGCGGCTTGCATCCCGACCTCAGGGACCAGACCCTATTCACACCAGCACTCGACCCCAGCTCCTCGCCACCCTGACACCACTACGGCCACCCCAAACCTGCGAGCCGACACCCCGCAATCATACCCTATAGCTCGTTGGTGGGCTGGCGCTCCGAGATTTATCCTAATGACGGGCGCACATCCCCCTGATTAAACACGGCGGCGTGAGATGGTCTCGCAATATGGGACGAGCCCGTGGCTCCCTGACAGCGCTCCTCACGCGAATGTCCCTCGGCCGCTCTCTGCGGAGCTCAGGGGAGCGGCGCCGATCGGGACAGGGGCGGGATATGTCAGATCTTGGCATCTCTTTATGGGCTTCGAGGCGCTGGTATAGAAACCCCCAGGTCTCCTCACCGACTACGAGCGAAACAGAGGGAGGATCCCATCATCCGCCAGCTGATACTTGCTGAAGGTCTACACATTCCGCTTGAGCGTTCCAGCATCAACAAGTCGTCGAAGAAAAAAAAACAAGATGCTCGTCAAGTCGGGCTTCTTCCTGGCGTCGCTGCTGGCGGCGGCCAGGGCGCAGCAGGTCGGCACGCAGACGGCCGAGACGCACCCCAAGATGACGTGGCAAAAGTGCACGGGCAAGGCCAGCTGCACCAACGTCAACGGCGAGGTCACCATCGACTCCAACTGGCGCTGGCTGCACACGACGTCGGGCACGACCAACTGCTACGATGGCAACAAGTGGACCAGCGCCTGCAAGAGCTCGTCCGACTGCACGTCAAAGTGCGCGCTCGAGGGCGCCGACTACAGCAAGACGTACGGCGCCACCACGAGCGGCAACGCCCTGTCGCTCAAGTTTGTGACCAAGCACGAGTACGGCACCAACATCGGTTCGCGCTTCTACCTTATGAACGGCGCCACCAAGTACCAGATGTTTACCCTGACCGGCAACGAGTTCACCTTTGACGTGGACCTGTCGACCATTGACTGCGGCCTCAACGCCGCCCTGTACTTTGTGGTAGGCACCATCCCTGGCCATTTCTTTTTGCAAGAGGATGAGTGATTTGCACGTGGGGCTTTTGACCGGAGCCTTGTCTGACACTCGCGGAAAATAGGCCATGGAGGAGGATGGAGGCATGAAGACCTACTCGTCCAACAAGGCGGGCGCCAAGTACGGCACCGGTTACTGCGACGCCCAGTGCGCGCGCGACCTCAAGTTCGTCGGCGGCAAGGCCAACTCGGAAGGCTGGAAGGAGTCGAGCAACGACGCCAACGCGGGCGTCGGCCCCATGGGCGGCTGCTGCGCCGAGATTGACGTCTGGTGAGTTTCGGGTGTTGCCGTCTTGTATAGAAGGCAGTCGGGGTTGCTGACCATGCTCCAAAACACAAAACAGGGAGTCCAACGCCCACTCGTTCGCCTTCACCCCGCACCCATGCACCGAGAACAAGTACCACGTCTGCACCGACTCGAACTGCGGCGGCACCTACTCGAAAGACCGGTTCGCCGGCAAGTGCGATGTGAGTACTGACCTGTCTCTCTAGTTGGGTGAGTGGCGACAGAGACACTGACGTGAAACTATAGGCCAACGGCTGCGATGTGAACCCTTACCGCCTGGGCAACACCGACTTTTACGGAAAGGGCAAGACGGTCGACACGAGCAAGAAGTTTACGTATGTGGTCCTTGGCATTTTTATCTCGTTTGAAAAAAAAAAAAAAAAAAGGAAAAAAAAGAGCAGAAAGAAAGCTAACCCTACCCACAACAGCGTCGTCACGCGCTTCGAAAAGGACAAGCTTTCGCAGTTCTTTGTGCAGAACAACAAGAAGATCACCATCCCGGCGCCGACCGTGGAGGGGCTCCCGGCCACGAGCGACATCACGGCCGAGTACTGCACAAACGTGTTCAAGGCGTTTGACGACCGCAACCGGTTCGACGAGGTTGGCGGCTGGAGCCAGCTGCAGCAGGCGCTGACGCTGCCCATGGTGCTCGTCATGTCCATCTGGGACGACCACTACTCAAACATGCTCTGGCTCGACTCCATCTACCCGCCCGAGAAGGAGGGCATGCCGGGCGCCGCGCGCGGCTCGTGCCCGCAGGACTCGGGCGTGCCGTCCGAAATCGAGGCCAGCATTCCCGACGCGTACGTGTTTTGTGTTTTGCTGCGACTTGATGCTTCTTTTTTTCTGTGCTTTGGTTATGTGCTGACCCGACTTCCCACCCCTGCAGCAAGGTTACTTGGAGCAACATCCGCTTCGGCCCCGTCGGCTCGACAGTCAGTAAGTAGATGGCATCGTCCGCTGTTTTCCTCTTTTGACTAGCCAATGAAGAGAAGTATATGCTGACGAAAGAACCCACCCGCCAAACCAGACGTCTAAAGCTCAGTGGAACCGGAAATTGCTTGTTTTCTCTTCTGGCCAGGTGCTCGTCAAGCTTGCTTGGCGGCTTTGTATATACGACAAACCCCCGTCTCGACGCGGCGAACGGGGTGGGGGGAGGTTTCTTCACGCACCGTTGGAAGTGGGCAAGTTGCGAGAAAATGGTTGTGGCAGGGAGGGCATGTGCGCGCATTGGCATTCGCCAGCATTCCAGTCGCTACTACGAGCATGGCATTCGTTGTATGTATTCTCGACCGATGAACGAAGCACTTGCACAATCTCATGCTGCTGTGATGCCGCTGGAATATGAAATGTCGAAATTGGATGGAAATAGAGGAGGGTACCGCTCTGCATGCATAGAAGAGACAGACATCCCGCCAAAAAAGATGGGAAAGCCATGTTATATGCAACATTACTTGGTATTCACATCGTTTATATGTACAAAGAAGCCGACGCCGTCACTCATTGGCGTCCAACGGGAAGCGACACATCGGCAACACACACACACACACACACACACACACACACACACACACACCAAACCACCCGCTTAGGCGTTGCCGTTGTAGGCGATGCGGTTGGGGGTGCCGCTCTTCAGGCCCGAGGCCTTGCCGGTGGTGGACAGGGCGACGATGCGGTTGCCGAGCGCGGTCGGGGACGAGATGCCCTCGAGCACGGCCAGGTAGACGGCCAGGCCGGCGATGTGCGGGGAGGCCATCGAGGTGCCGTCGATGGTGTTGGTGGCCGAGTTGCTGGTGTACCAGGCCGAGGTGATGCCCTCGCCGGGCGCCAGGACCTTGACGATGCTGCCGTAGTTGGAGAAGGAGGCCTCGCGCCACGAGCTGTTGATGGCGCCGACGACGAAGGCGCCCGACGCGCGCTGCGGGCTGTTGGTCACGGCCTGGACGTTGCTGTTGCCCGAGGCGACGGCGACGAAGATGCCCGACGACTGGGCGCTGTTGACGGCCGCGTCAAAGGCGTTGGACAAGGGGCCGCCCAGGGACATGTTGATGACCGCCCTGGACTGGCGGCCCTTGGCCACGATGTCGTTGGCGGCCCAGCTCAGGCCCGACATGATGACCGAGGTGGCGGCGCTGCGGCCCGTGAAGACCTTGACGTCGACGATGGTGGCGGCCTTGGCCACGCCGTACGTGGCGCCCGCGGCGGTGCCGGCCACGTGGGTGCCGTGGCCGAGCGTGTCCGTGTGCGCGCCGCCCGCCATGTTGGTGCCCTTGACGACGCGGCCGCCAAACTCGTTGTGCGTCTCGCGGACGCCCGAGTCGACCACGTAGACGAAGCCGCCGGCGCCGGCCGAGCTGTCGTAGCGGTAGGTGGTGCTGCCGCTGTTGTGGGACGAGATGGAGCCGAGACCCCAGGTGGCGCCCGACTGCGACGTGATGGCGTCCAGGGTGTAGATCTGGTCGGCCTCGACGTCGGCGACCTAGTTTCGGGGGGGAGAGGGGGGAAGAGGCGAGGGGTTAGTGGGGAGGGTTTCTCTTTTTTTTTAACGCGCTAGCCAGTGGGTGGTTGGGGCATCAACTTACATCAGGGTTGTTGCGGATCGCCTCAATGGTGGCCTCGTCAAAGGTTCCGACGTAGGCGTGGAAGTCCTTGATGCTGAGCTCGTCGCTGACGCCCGGGAGCGGGTCGGCGTCGCGGCGGGCCAGCATGTTGCGGCGGTGGACGTCGCCGACCCAGCGCATGTGCGACTGGAGGTCGGGCGCGGCGATGCCCGGCTTGAGCGTGATGATGTACTTGTTGGCCGTGTCGATGACGGGCTCCGGGGCGGCGGCGGTCTCGACGGGGGCCGCCGCGCCAAAGGGCACGAGGGCCGCCGCGAGGACGGCGAGGTTGCGGATGTTGAACATTGTGGGCCGAGTGTTTGGGGGGGTTACCGAAACCGACGGGAGGGACGACCAGATCAAGCAGATGCGAGGGGAGAGGGAGAGGGGAGCTTTCCCGGTTACTCTTGGGGGTTGGATGGCAAGAGTGGGTGAGAAGTGCTCTGGAGATCTCGGGACAGATGGATGAGATCAAGAGCGGACGGACCGGGCCCTCTTATAGTATCATAGCAGCTCATCACGAAGCCCCCTCTAAAAATAAAAATAAAAGCACGCACGCGCCGCCGTCTGCTACCTACCTACCTACCCGGCATGCAAGATGATACGCCATCCAGGCGTCGGTCGACGTGCGGGCTCCGGCACCGGGCTACACCACCCCCTCGCGCGCGCGCGCGCGCCGCAGCCATAGCAGCCGCACTACCAGCTTCCTCTTCGGGAATGCGCCGAGGCCTGGGGAACCACCCGCGCCAAGGCTACCGCCCTTGCATTCCCCAGCGATGCCAAGACTTGGAACCGCCGCCACGACGTCGAGCGTGTTTTGGGGGCTGACCGTCCCTTGTCCTGCTGCCTATTGCTGACATCTAGGGCGTGCGGCGAGCGAGGAAGGGCTTCCAAAAAAAAAAAAAGCTGGGCGGTGGGGAGGGGAGTTGCTGCCAAGAGAACCAGCCTCTCAGTTTCCAGTCAGAGGAGCCGAGGCCGGTCAGGCACGTCACCGGGGAGGCCACGCGCTGGGGAGGGAACCAGGGTAAATGCGCAATCTCAATGCCGGCACATCTGCGCCGCAACCGCAAGTGTT
Organism: Gaeumannomyces tritici R3-111a-1; assembly: GCF_000145635.1. Lineage (NCBI taxonomy): Eukaryota > Fungi > Ascomycota > Sordariomycetes > Magnaporthales > Magnaporthaceae > Gaeumannomyces > Gaeumannomyces tritici. The sequence continues at coordinate 651,498 of NW_008804548.1, read as the reverse complement.
TGGCGGGGGTGGGCGGGCGGCAGCTCTCATAGGTGCGCAACGGTGCATGCGCGTCGTTTCCGCTATATAGCCCGCCCGTCAGCCGGCGGCGCGCCGTGGAAGGCGAGCAAAGAGTAGTAACCGGGATTGATCTGCCTCTGTTGCAGGAGAGGCGAGCGCGCGGCTCATCATTAGCACGGTTATTTGTCACTGGCCGAGAATATTGGGTAGCCCCCTTTTCGCGCTGCTTCCGACTCGTCGAGCGATGGCGCTGCTGCGATAAGGGCCCAGTGTTTGTCCACTCTCGGGCGGCCACGCTGGATATTAACCATGGGCCTATGCCACCTGCCACCACGGCAACAAGCATTCGACCACGTTGCTGGTCGGGATATCGATAGCGGCGCCCGTTGGCTCTTCTTCAGTCATGGCCAAAGGCTGGCTGGGCTTTTGGCGTTCCAAAGGGCGCGTCTTCCCCACCGGTTGGCTGGCCCAAGAGTCAAAAGTGCACGCTGGCCTTCCTCGTCTTATCAACTTCCCGTTTTGGCGGCTCGCTGCGGGGGACCCGTTGGCCCGTCGCCGCCGTGTCGGAGCGACAAGCGCCGTGAGAAACCCACCCATCAGGGCCGTTGGCGGTGCGTCAGCACTGCAGTTTGACACACGCAAACGACGCTTCTGGCATTTCCGCCAACGCGCAGCTTCTCCATCGGCTAGAGTTGGCTGGTGCCAGCCCGCTCGGACGTTCCCAACTCGGCAGGTCCTTTTGGTGGTGGATTTACCCCTGTCAATCTAATGCCGGCCGGCTGTCAGGTGCAAAGTGCCAAGCCCCTTTTTGGGTCCCTCACCTACTGTGTAACCCCGCCGTCCTCACCTTGGATCTGAAGCCTATCGTCAACGAGCGCCAGGTGCTTCCTCATCCAAGGCTTCCGCGCTCCAAATTTTTCAGCCAGTCAGCCAAGCAGCTGCCCAGCCTGCCCGCCGCATGGACAGGCCCGCTGCGGGTCCTCCCGAGCCAGCCAGCACTTGCCAGAGATGGACTTGCACCCTCCTCCCGAGGCCGCGGAAATCTCAACTCCGCCTTGGCTTCCATGCACGAGCCAGGCGCAGCCGCGCTTGAGGGGTGGGCGGCAGTCGGCTATCGTATTCTCTCCCCTTTAGGTCAGCACCCGATGCCCTACCTCCCCGAATAGGATGTGATTGACAGGCGCCAAACCCCCGATATCACAGCAAGTGATCGCAGGTGCGGGGGAAGCAAGGCGAATCCAGGAGCTGATCAGGTTTTGGCTGTGGCTGAAACCGCAAGGCCAGCGTGCCGCGGATGACATGCTCACAGGCTTTCGGGCGCTTGTAGGGTTTGGGAAGGCAGTGAATGCCTTGGGCGGCACGACCTGTGTCATACTTGCACCGATATAGAAGGTGGCTCGATGACGGACCCACGTTTCTTGCTGGCCTCAATGTGTGATTAATACGAGCTCCGCACCCGTTCGGACTACAGATTTGTCATTTGCTACTAGTAGACACTCGACAAGACGTCCTGCTCTCGTATTCCGTCACCGCACAGGGGCAGTAGGCAAACCGCAAAAGAGACAACTAGTGGACGATTCCACGTGCACACGGCACATCTACAATGGTTTCTGCCCATATATTGAGTAGCTTTGAGCCGTTCCATCAGTTGTCAGCACCGGCAAGCACACATGTCACCAGAACTAGAGGTGCAGTGCTTACACGTCCCAATATGCATGAAAGCTCAAGTTGTCAAAGTCATCGCTGACGCCGGCGCAGAACTCGCGCACCTCGTCCGCGGTCCAGCCGAGGTAGCGGGTGTAGAGGCGCATGATGAGGCTCTCGAGGTCCGCCTTGCAGACGTGCTGCGTCCACAGGCCCAGGTAGCGCAGGCGCTTGTCCTTGGGCCAGGGCGCGTGCGGCCAGTGGCGCTTCGTGACGGTGATGCCGACGAAGCCGGCCCGCTCCAGCACCCCGGCCAGCTTGGGCGTCAGGTCGCAGGGCCGCCCGGCCATGACGGACGCCTGCTGCAGCGACTCGGACCAGCGCACGAGGTGCGAATCTTTCGGTAGTGTGCCGTCGTCGCATCGGACGGGGAGCTTCGTGTCTTGGATCTCGAAATAGCCACCCGGCTCGAGGTTCCTGCAAGGTTCAGAGTGTTAGCCGCTGTCGAGTTTGGTTATCGCTGGGGGAAAGACCCAACTCAAAGGCATTCGCCGCAATCTTCTCCCAGCTCTCTATCCCCCATGTGCCCAGCATCGCTCTGGCAAATATGAGGTCGAAACTGTCGGAGAAGACCCAATCATTCTCGATGTCATCAATAAGGAAGCGACAATTTGCAGAAACACTGTGTTGGTGACTGTAAGCACAAGAACCAGGTGTACAAGTGTTGCTTGAGGAGGCCATGTGCACACAAGGTTGGCTGTATAGGACTCAGGTCGATGCCATCCACCTGGGCTTCTGGATGCCTGTCGGCTGAGGCGAGAACACAGAGTCAGCACACCAAGTCTTGGGAGATGGCATCGATGCCGCCTTACCATAGTCGAGAGCCCATGCGCCAATGCCCGTGCCGATGTCCAGGACGTGCCGGGCGCCGTCGTTCTTGGGACATTGACATAGCCGGTCATCGAATGTCACCTTGTAGAGGTGGTGTAGTAGCTCCATGCGTTCTTGCTCAGGCTACGAGGTGCGTCAGATAGCCGGTTCCATGGCGTAATACCGGTAAAGAACGGGACATACCTCATCGTTGGGAAGCATGTACTCTTTTGGGGGGAGACATCATGTCCATGTCAGTCGGTATCCTCGGCTTGCAGATATGCCATCATTGCCAATCACCCCGAGGCCTCATCCCCACCACTGTCCGTCGTACAGTGCGCGACTGTGCAACCGTACTTTGGGGACGGCATTTGCGCCATGCGGATGGCAGCTTTGTGTCCGTGCCAACCACACAGCTGGACACACAAGACCCGCGCAGCAGTGCCCGGGGATTTGGGTGGGGGTTAGGGGTAAAGGAGGGGGTTTCATTCAATGAGAAACGCAGGGCGAGACTCACTGCCCTCGCTGAGTTTGTGGTATGTCCTGCCATTTTCCACATGGTATTCCAGAAGGCTGCCGCGGATGGAGCCTGTGTAGATGTCGGATCCGGCATCCTGCAAAAAGTCAGCTTGGGAGCGTTCGGACGGGGTTGCAGGTCGGAAAATGACCAGACAAAATGACCAGATGGTTGGCAGGACTGGAGGAAGCAACACACGACATGAAACCCTGAATCGTTGTCCTCGAACCCTGCCATTTTCTTCCGGATGTTTTGGCAGGCGCCCAGGCAGCAACGGTGTGCGCAAACGCAAAGAGCGCTGGAAATATCGAGGATGCTCTTGGCTATTGGAGCCCGAATGGTAGATTCCAGGAACTTGTCGCTCTTGCACTCTTCTTCTTCTCTCAGCGTCCGCGGCTAGCTTCAGTCATAACCAGGGGATCGAGGGGGATTCGGCGGACGCCAGGTCGGTCGCGAGGGCGGGGAAGGGAGCAGGCAGGCAGGCGGGGAGCAGTATATGTGAAAGGGAAGACGGTAGGCACCACAGTGGGTTCGGCTCGATGGGAACGACTCGATGGGGCGGCCTGCGGCTCTGGCGCTCATCGAGCAAAACGTGTGGCCCGCTCCCGCGCAGCTGGTTCGGTTATTCATGGCCGCTTGGGGGGGGCCGAGGGCCAGGCATCGCGGTTCCACTAGCACCTGTAGATGACAACCAGGCAACAACAGAGCGGTTCCGGGGACCAGGGCGTGGGACCGGCGCGGACTCCCAGCAACAAGGAACCGAGGGGGGACTCGCGCACATCAGACCGAGCCACTGCAGCGCTAGTGCTGCTTGGCGACTGGCGCGGGGGGCTGCACCCGCCAGTTGGAGCCAGCTGGAGGGGCAGGCCAATTAGCGTGGCTGAGGAAGCGGTTGGCCCTGCTCCTGCCACCAGGTTGCTGGTTCTTGTCGGCTTTTTTTTTTTCTCTTCAGTGCCTGGGCTAGGGTGCCCACCCATCATGGAGAGTGCCTTTCTTTGCCTTTGACGCTAATGCTTGGTCCTTTCCACATCGTGCATACACCAGGCTCCTCCTGTGTGTGCCAGCCTCACCACAATTTCCGCCTGCTCTCCTAAATTTTGCGGCTGACAGGATCAAATGCGCTACTGCCCCGAGCACTGCTTACTCGCGGACTCGCCTTCACCGCTATTCCTACACATACTTCCGATATTATGTCGTCCGTGTCAATCCTGGGCCGGGGTGGTGCTCGTAGGGATGATCGCCATCATCCCCCGTCTCCCTTCGTCGCTAGCTCACGGCAACGGTGAGAGGCTTTCAGTCATGTGTGCTTGCCGATCTGTGAGGGCCTGGGCCCGCTGCCCGTCAGCAGTCGCCAGCTGTCATTTAGGGCGCCACAAAAGCCATGCATGCATTGGCTGGCACGGGTACAATCACACCACACACCCCAAACCCAAAATCCAACTACAGTGGGGATCAACAAATATCGACCAAATCGGATTTCCCCATACTAAAACCCCCTAAACTCTACATCTTTATATCCAAAAATTCATACAATATAAGGCTAAAAATAAAAAATAAAAATGCGAATATATAATTAAATTCCTAAATTTTATAATGGCTTTTTCCGTTTTTTAACAACTGTTTTCGTTATTTAATTATGGATTTTTAAAAATAAAAGCAAATATTTTTGCTTTGCACTAACAATTTTTTTAGCGGGTCGATCCGCTGGAACCCGTTGAAAAATAGCGGACTTAGCGCTAAGCGACTGCTAAATTACAACGGTTAAAAAAAAAATTAAAAAAAATTACAACGCAAATAACTTTTCAATTGTATTAATTACAAAATCGAAAAAAATATAATTAAAAAATTTAAATTTTATTTAGCATAAATAAAATTTTATATAAAATATTTATATATTAATTTTTATTGTAAACGCTATTTGTAAATATAGTGCTGCATAGTAAAACGCCATATGTTAAGGCCCAAAATAAAACTTGGTCGGTATTTGTTGACGCTAACTGTATTTACAGAAGTTCAAGGACGCAATTGCGTCGGATCCTACATGCATACTCTCACCGGTATGTAGGTACCCTGGTGGCTGTGAACCACTGTCATCTGGTTCCATCTTCCTTTCTCCCTTTGGGCCTGGCTGAAAGCCTATTTCTCGTGTCTATAGCCGCCCCCTGTAACCAAAAGACATAACTATCGCCCGACATGTATCCCGAGTGCTTGATACATGGAGTTCCCCACGGCTAGGCCAGGCCCTGCGAGGCATTCCTCCGGGCTACCCGTTGGAGATGCCTGCGAAGTCGACGTCGAACCTTTCCCCGGACCTGCTTGACCTGCTGTCGCTGCAGCACGTCGAGGAGCAGTAGCCCTGGAACACAAGGGGCAGGCAAGTTCAGGCAGATTTGTATTTTCACCACGTGTTTGCGGCAAATTCTGCTTACCCCCGTTGTGTTTTTCTCCTTTGCTTTTCTCACATCCATCTCCGAACCGCTTTCAAAATGTTCTTCCAGTCTTCCGATGCGTCATCGTCATGACACATACCCGGGAACCGGGAGGCCGGCTTCGCTCGTGTAGGGGAGGACGAGACTTTGGCAATTTCGAGCTGTAGTGCCTGCTCACCATAGAAACTGGGAATATACCAAACACCCTTCGCTGTCGCCTTACACGGGTCAAAGTCTAGGTGGCCGCAGTGGCTGTGCTCCTCTCTAGGGCTCGTTGTCTCATAGTCGCCGTTGGGCTGGCCGCCTGTCCAGAAGAAATGCACTCTGTTGGGCTTGGGTGCCTCGCCGAGCCTGCGCTTGATGGGGGCCCGCCAGCGCCTTGGTGGACTTTGCGCTTCCCGACAGGCACGCCACAGCCGTATCCGTCAGCTTCCTCGCCATCGTCCTCGGAGTCTTCGAGCTCGTCCTTGAGCTTGTGCAGCGAATCCTCGGACATGGCGAGGAGGAGTGCGCCTTCGACCAGCCCGAAGGAAAACCGGCCCGCGGCGCCGTGGGCGCTGGTCGCCTTGGTGATCTCCATGAACATCTCGTCGTCGCCGTATGGTTGGACGAGGGGCTCGCTGTCTTTGACCTCCCACCTCCCGACCAGGTCGTCGAGCGTGAGCGGTCCCGGGGTCGGTTTGTAGGTGGCCGTGAAGTCCTTGTGCGGCTTCTCCCTGAGCGCCCGCTTCTCCTCCTCCCACGCCCTCTCCTTGGCCTCCTCGCGCTCGCGGTCCTCGGCCAGTTTCCGATCCCGGGCGTCCTTGGCCGCGCGGGCTTTTGCCTCCACGTTGGCAGCTCCCCAGCCGATAAAGGCCGAAGCCCCCCACCCGTTGTCCTCACCGCAAAGATGGAGGCCAGGGATGGACGCGACGCCCGCCTCGAGTAGTGGACGGAGCTGGGCGGAAACCTCGACCAGCTCGACCGGCTCGGGGGGTCTTTCCAGGGTCGCGAGCAGCGCCGGGGCCGCCGAAATACTTGGCCGGGAAGCGACCGGCATCAAAGTTGGCTTCGACCACCTGCAAATGCTTTGGGTTGTGCCACCTGATGCTCTCAAGGTTGGCGAACTTCGCGATCGAGCACGCGGGGCATGGTATCCTCCCAGCACGCGATCAGAATCTCAGAGGCTCTACAATGATGCAGGACCAAGCCGGGGATGTGCTTCAGTGGATCGAACCGACACGCGACTTTCCGGATCACGACGCCCTCGGGATTCTTCTCCCTCGCAGGTTTACCATTCGGCCCGTCGAGGAAATAGAACTCGGCAAACTTCTGGGTGTCGAGAAATAACTTATTTGCCAGAGTGGACCGCATCCACAGGCCCTCTTTCCAGGCATCATCCTCTTTGTAAAACTCCTGGAGCGCCTCTTGCCATTTTGACTCGAGGGACGCTCTGATCGGGGGTTCGTTGCACTTTGGAGGCGCCGCAGGCTCTCCGGTTAAACACCGCTGGTCACACGGTGGCCTATGGCCTTGTTGGTAACGTCACCTACCTTGCGTGCCTTGTGCGCGGCCTCGAGCGCGCCAAAGAGGTCGCTGCGCGTGTGCTTGGAAGTAAAGGGGATGCCGTAGAAGCGCAGCTGGGCGGAAAGCTATGCCTTTTCGGCAACATTCAAACGCGACCGGGCGGCATTTTTGCGGAAGAGAAGCGCCAGCTCGCGGGGCTGGCACTGCTCGATGCCCGAGGCGCGGAATCATTAGCGGGAAGTAGGTGAGGGCCCCTGACCTTACTGGCTTGGGCGACTTTGGCGGGGGCACGTTTCCCCCCTGTTCGTAGTCCGGTATGTAAAGCTCAAATTCCATGCTTCAAGTAGTATCAGTGCTGGGTCCGATAACAGCGCTCTCTAGGGCAAGCCCACGACAGATACTTCGCATTTGAATAAACTTTGCCCATCATCCAACATCTGGACCAGCCCAGTACTCCGACGGTCGACCTCGCGAACTCGCACTAGCCTCCAGGCTGTTAGCTGTACGACGCCGGCCGGATCCAAGACCCGAGCCCCGACGGATCCCGAGGAGCGGCGGCTACGACGAACAATAGCCTGCAAGACTATCCTGCTGGTCGTGGCCCGTTAAGCGACGAGCTCAAAGCGTGGTGGCCGGCCTCGTATTTGGATCGAGGAGACGAAACGGCGGAGGGCGTGGAGATTAATATAGGACTGGCCGCCCCCCTACCTTGCTTTAGAAGCGGCTGGGAGACGGACTTTTTCATATATTCTGTATAGGCTCGATGGACACTTGAGCTCACATCCCGTGACAATTAGGTAGGTAGGTACCTAATACCTACCTATCGCCTAGGGAGGGAGGTAGGTGGTACCCACGGAGGTCTCTAGGTAGGCAGGTAATAGCCAGGGAGGCCGCCGGTCTTTCTCAGGATGGCAATACCTTCATTGCTTCCCCGTAGGTCGTAGCTGCCTTGGACCTGACGTCGCCATCGAAGATGCCGCGGCCCGGGCTGCCAGCTAGCCTCTACCACGCCTGCTCTGCGACCCAGTCAGGCCTGAAGCGATCTCAAATCGCGAGAGGCTCCGTGTCGACTTCGCCAGTACCCTCCAGGCCCAACACATCCGACTTTAAAACCTCGCACAGCCGGCCTTCTGCCCTCCGTCGACGACGTATCCACCATTGTCCAAGTATTTTTTACACTGCAGACTTATACTAAACCCTAGACGAGAACCGCCCCTTGCCATCACGAACCACGCCTGGCACGTACGAATGACCCTCATCACCGTCCGCCACCAAAATGACCGCACTCAAGGCCACCGTTCACGCCCTCGCCCTCGCCCTCGCTACCACAATCCCTAGTGCCACGCTAGGATTCGCCGCACCAAAGGGGCCCGAGCCCATCGAGTCCCTCCTGCGACCGGAAGCCGCCGCGGCAGCCCGGGAATATCATCCGGGGCACGACAACCGCGGCGCACGTGAAGCGACCACATCCAGACCCGTCATCGCCCACCACACCATTGTCGACATGGCGACAGCCTCGCCCCCGATCCAGACCGTCGGCCCGCTCGCAGGCGGCTACACGCTAACGTGCACCATGTACGACATGTGGAACGGCGTGGAGGAGGACCAGGATGGCCACCTGCTCCGCTGCTACTGCGTCGGCCCCTACAACCCGTACACGTGGTCGACGGTGCACCTGAATGAGAGGCTCGGAAACGACAACGGCCGCTTCGTTGTAGGTTTTGTTGTTGTTTCTGTTCTTTGTTGGCTCCCTCTCCTACACCCTGCGCAGGAACGGTCGCATCAGGCCTGCGCAGGACTCTCACCTGTCCACGGCCGCTGTAGCCTCGTGCACTGGTCCCAGTGGAGAAACCCATGGTCTGCTGACGGTTGATGGCGGTGGCCTCCAACCCTAGTAGTGGTACTCCAAGGACTACCGCGGCTCATGCGACAAGACCATCCTCTGGAAGCAGCGCTATTACATGGCCAACTGCCTCATGCTGAACGGCCAGGTGACGCTGGCCGAGATCGACCTCAATCTCTACATACGCAACATCAATGGCAGCCTGGTGATGATGTGATGGGAGGCACGGCAAGATGCCTGTCCTCGCCGATTCGGGCTGGTCTGGAGGAGCCGAGCCAAATACTTGAGGTGGTCGGCGCAACAGATACTTCCCCCTTCCCCCTCTTCTCTGCTGCTTTGCTTTTCCTTGTTCCCGCCGGGGCTTTTGGAAATTCTATTGGAACTTGGCTGTTGCGCCGCGTCATGGGTTCATTCTTTGTGGCGACGGCAGACGGCGAGAAAAATGTTCCGGAAGCCCCTAAAATGAGTCGCGGCGCAAATCCTGAACGGGAAGGGTCTATCCCTGTAATCGGCATTTACTGTCCACACTTGGCCGTGAACTGACACGAACGCATGTCTTTGGAAGGGATCACGTGGCATGGGAGGCTGCTGCACCTTCCCAAGAGAGCGTAATACGAAGGGCCAAAAATAGACGTCAATAAAACATGTAGATGATCTCGGCTCGGCAGCTTTCGCAAGATGGACGACACACAGCAGGCCCCAGCTCGGCCTCGACCGATCGTTCAAGGAAGTGGAGCTGCGACAGGCAAGCGAAACCTGAGAAAAGTCTGTCAAAATGAAAGTTCGTAAAAGCTTGACCCGCAGCTTGGTTGACTTAAGCTTTGCGACCCCTGAAGGGGGAGGTCCACAGCTCTCCTAGAGCGGCCGAGGGACAAGCACTTTCATCAGGCCGCCCTCCCACGGGCTCGGTTGGCCGAGGCCGTTGTGCCGTGAACCCCAGAATTCGTCCCTGAATCCCATTTCCGAGCGTCCCGGCAACATGACAAGACAAGCTTTGCAAGCCCGGGGCCGTGAAGGGCACTCCAGGGCTTGCCGGAATAAGCCGAAGACGGGAAAGGGGTCGATGGACGCAGCCGGTGGCTGAGCTGGGGCCTGGACCAGACTGTCGGGGCGTCAATGGCATCCTCTTTCCCTGCATATAAAACGTCAGCCATGGCACATACCGAACACTTCCTTCTGCTCCTTCTCCCCAGGCCACTCTCACCAAGAAGCCCCAGTCACTCTCTAGGTCGCCTTCAGCACCAGTCATTCGTTAAACAAACCTCCCCCCGGACTTCTCCACCACCCCCGACGATGCCTTCTATCACCCAGGCCCTCGTGGTCCTCTGCTCGGCCGTGGCCGCAGTCTCGGCCAGCCCCGTGGCGGCCCTCAGCCTCGAGGGAGGCCAGACGGCGGACGCGTCCCTCGCGCAGGTCATCAGCCCGGGCGTGGCCAGGCGCGACCCTTCGGTCGAGCTCTTCGAGGCCTACACCAAGCACGGCATGCACGTGCCGCGCGAGCTGGCCGCCTACGTCGAGGCCTCCAAGCGGCGCGAGGCGGCGGCGGCGGCGAACCTGCGCGGCCGCGGCCTGCGGGGCGGCGCCAACCTCAAGCCGCACGACGGCGAGAAGGACTGGCTCACCACTATCAAGGTCGGCTCGCCGCCGCAGACGCTGCACGTGGTCCTCGACACCTACAGCAGCACCAGCTGGATCTACAGCGACCTGATGCCGGCCGAGCAGCAGCGCAACCACGGCGTCTACCGGCCCTCCAAGAGCAAGACCGCGTCCAAGATGGACCTCGAGTACAGCATCGAGTACCAGGACGGCCAGTTCAGCGGCACGCTCTCGGGCGGCATGGTGGCCGACGTCATCAGCCTCGGCAACTGCATCGAGCACAAGCAGCCCTTCATGGCCGTCAACAAGACCAGCCGGCCCGACGTCGGCGGCTTCAGCGGCGTCGACGGCGTGCTGGCGCTCGGCTTCAGCGGCTGGGAGGACATCGCCGACAAGAGCATCGCCGATGCGTCCCGGTCCTTCTTCGAGAACATCAAGGGCAACCTGTCGGCGCCCGTCATGGGCTTCGACCAGCGGCACAAGAAGTCGGGCTGGGTCGACCTCGGCGTCGTGCCCAAGGAGCGCTACGTCGGCGAGCTGTCGTACCTGCCTGTTGACAGTAGCAACCTCTCCTGGAACATGACGGCCTCGGGCTACGCCATCGGTAGCGCCGACAACTTCAAGGCCGAGCCGCTCTTGGGCGTGGCCGACACGGCCACCACCTTCCTCCTGCTGCCCGACAGCATCTGCAAGCCCTACTACGCCCAGGTCAAGGGCTCGTACTACGACAGCCCCCAGGGCGGCTACGCCTTCCCCTGCGACTCCAAGCTGCCCGACTTCTTCGTCAGGATGGGCCAGACCGACATCAGGGTCCCCGGCAGCTACATCAAGTACAGCGCCCTCACCGACGACGACGGCAAGCGCAACGGCAAGTGCTTCGGCGGGCTCCAGATCGCGTGGATGGACTTCCTCGGCGACGGCACCAAGATCAACGTCTTTGGCACCACTATCCACAAGGCCGCCTACGTCGTCTACGAGGACGCGCAAGCCGGCCCGAGGATCGGCTGGGCGAACAAGAAGCTGTAGAGGGCGGTGAGTGAGATGCGTCTAGGTATAGCGTGGGGATTCGGGCTAGATAAAACACATGGTTAATTCGACCGCTTTAGTCCTTCTTCGTAATATTATTCCATGCCCGCAAAGTAGTCTTCTGCAGCCCATATAGAGCCCGGCCCACGTGCACGTACCTCTCTGTTGTGCCCTGACTACCACCGGCGTCCAAAGGGCTTCCCAGTCTAGCGGTTGCTGGGCACGCCATTGGCGAACCGGCGGTTGTTCAGCGCGCCTGACGCTGCCGCCGCGCGGCTGCACATTGCGATGAGGCTGAGTCTTGGACGTCAAGATATCGGTCGAAAAGCGCCAATGGGGGGTGTCTTTGAAGCTGTTTTCATGGGCCCCGGCCCTCAAGCACCGTTCTTGATAGAGGCTCCGTCACAGCTCCGGATACCTTGGGGCGCGCAAGTCGAGGTGGCTGTATCTGTGCGGCGGTATGAAAAGCGGCTGTGGGTGCTCATATCGATCAAGCTTGATGGTTTCCTAAATGATGACGGGACTTGACGAGGTTGCGGCCAGGGCAGCCAGTGTGGGCGTGGCTGGGCGGGCGGTGATGCCCGACATCACAACACCTGATCTGGAGCTGCGCGAGCTGGCAGCTGCAGAAAAGCTTGTGTGATGGGGGTGGGAGCTCGGTGAAACCCGCGGCAGAGCTGATGGTGCTCTCTTGCCCAAGTACAGGATGTTGCATAGCCTTCGGCAGGTGGCAGATGTCCAGCTCCCGTTCCCACGTACCGAGTACATATGGCCTCTGACCGTGCGGCAGACCCCAGGCGGGACATCAAACTGGTGGCAGGTGCCCGTCGTCTGGCGGGAGCCTGGTATATCAGACGAGGGCGGGCCCGTGCTCCTCGCAACGCGCCTGCCCTCGCGGTGCATTGCCCCCCCAAAGCCATATATATGCCCTTCGACGTGTTGCAGTCACAACAGATACTAACATATCTTCTCTTCCTTCTAGGTGGCGTACTGGCTGCACGGGCAGCCCACTCTTCCGAAAGAGCCCGAGTTCGATCACCCGTGCACTCACGGTCGAAGAAAACCAGCACCGGCTGGTTTCGTACCTGCTCACCCTCGAGGCTGAGCAGCAATCTTTTTTGCTCTTTTTTTCGTTTGGACCTTTTTTTATACCCGCTGCTGGACGAAGCGGCGCCAAGCATAAGTTTGCTCCCCGGCAGTCTCGATGCTTTTTCCCAGCGCCCGACAGCCCACCCAGAAAGCATTTCAGATCCCGTCCGATTGAAGAATTTCTAGAGGAGGGGCGGGACTCTGAGCCGTAATGCGCTGGTTAGGACGAATCTCAAGGCACCGCTGCAACAGAAAAGGGCGGGCAGTCGAAAGAAAAAATTCCTCTCACGTGTGGATTAAATACTATTGGTAATTATCACAAGCCCCCAGCATACACAACCCTTGGGTGCATGTAAGCCAGATCTCTTTTAAGCAGATATTGATGTCGTCGATGAATCCTTCCTCGGGTTGGTCTCGGAGCTCTCCGCCCCGAAAATGTCCCCCAGCTCGGCCGCCGCCGCCGCGGAGCTTTCCCCATGCGCCTTGTGCAGCGCCACCCGCCCAGAAGCCGACGCTGCTGAGCGGCAGCATGGCCTTGGGGGCCAGGCCGAGGAAGCGCAGGAGCGCCGTGACCTGGCGGAGCGGGATGCCGAAGTTGGCGGCCGAGATGCTCCAGAAGTACAGGCCCGGGAAGCGCTTGAAGAACTGGAAGATGAAGATGGCGGTCTGCAGCGTGTTCCAGAGCGGCACCGACAGGAAGCCCGCCATGACCATGGCCTCCGCGAGGGAGACTTTGTTGGCGATCGGCCCATCCTCGCCCACCATGGTATCCGCTGCGAATCGGGGGTGGGTGGTGTGCGACGCCAAGCCGGCGGCAACGGGCGCAGGTTCGCCCATCAAGGGAGGCGGCGGAGCGACCGAGGTGTGGGGGGGGGGGGGGGGGGGGGGGGT
>NW_008804548.1:601716-632942 GCF_000145635.1 Gaeumannomyces tritici R3-111a-1 | reverse complement strand
ATGTGGGCATCTGCCCGGACCGGATGGTATATAAGCCCATGAACTGGACTGCCCAGTTCTTGATTCGGGATTTCTCTTTACCACCATCCCCTTTTCCTTTTGTTCTTGCTTTGGTTTGTTTTTTTACTTTCCTGAGCATTTCCTTTTGTTATTTCCTACTGTCATCTTTCCAAACTTTTTTTCTATCACACCAACATTTGTTTTCGTCTTGACCTTCCAGCTCGCCCACCATGCGTCTCAACGCCTTCCGCCTGCTGGCCTTTGTCGCCGTCGGGGCCATCCCGTCGATGGCCCTGCCGCTCGACCGGCCGTCTTTCGATCTTGTCGCGCGGGACTTCCTGGCCCCCGGCCTCGCCGAGGCGCTCGCCGTCGCCAAGCGGGCCGAGGTGGTCGACGAAGCGGGCGCGCTGTACCCGCTGCCCCTGCCGCCCGGAAAAACCTCTGCGGATATGAACAAGCCCAAGCAGCCCAACTACATGAAGGACACCGTTAGCTCTAAGAACAAGAAGACCACCAAGAAGGGCAAACGCTCCAACGAGGTTGAGGAGGCGGGCGCTCTTTACCCGCTGCCCCTGCCTCCCGGAAAAACCTCTGCGGATATGAACAAGCCCAAGCAGCCCAACTACATGAAGGACACCGTTAGCTCCAAGAATAAAAAGACCACCAAAAAGGGCAAGCGCTCGGCCAACGACGAGTCCGCCCCGGAGCTGGCGGCGAGGGACCTCGAGCAGTAGAGGGCGCCCGGACTGGAGGTGCGTCACCCGGAAAGGTCTGCGCTCCACAATGGCATCGCTGAGCCGTGGCACGCATGCTTTGTCACGAAGGCCAGGGGGGGTAGGCGCCTCCGTCTTGGGTTTTTGTTGTTGTTTTTGGAGTCGGGTTCTGCGTCTTGTTTTTTTTCCTGCGGTGTAAGCATGGTGTTTTTTGGGCACGCCGGCTAGGTAGCGTTTGTCTTTGCAGAATATACAATGTTGGTGTTGACCGAAACTCGCGTTCCAGGCTGGTGAAATTTCGACGCTTCCCTGGGCACCTGGCATCCTATTTCTCCCCCTTAACCGGGAATGTTGACCGAGGATCTGTCCAGGTAAGAACATGCTTCCGGACACGTATGCGAGGCCATAATTGGGATACCTCTAGGCAAGAAGGCCGCGAAACTGGAGGGAGGGGGGGTGGGGGACGAAAAGAATTAGAGCCTCTTAGCGGCCGTCGTGATATGGTATTGGCCTCAGCCGTTTATTGTCCATCACCCTTCTTTCTACTTCGTTTTTGGCTGATCTGGCCATGCATTGTGACATTGGTCACCATCCTGCGGCTGTCTGCCTTGCTCCATCTGGGAACATGTCATTGGGCGACCGTTCCGCCAGGGGCACGCCCTGCTGCATATCGCCAAACGAGGCAACTTCAAGGCGTCCAGGAAAGCAGGTCGGTGGCTGCAACTGAGGCCAAAGAGAAGCATTCAGGCCATCCAGAGGCCAAATTCGGTAACAGTACATGAGCTCCCCGAGGCCTTTGGGGTCTGCTTCGACTTGATGAAGTTTAAACTACGGCTATAGACATCTTTAAGCTCGCCGCCTCCCCCGTTGCGTTTGCATCCTTCGAGCTCAAACAGCAACCCGCACACTCTCCACGAAGCTTCGATACTATTCAGTCATCCCACTTGCACTGTTAGCTGTCTGTGGTATCTGTCGAGCACACGCTATTCCACTAACCAGGTGTTAGTTGCCAAACGACAAGCCAAACCTACAACAATGGACGAGACAGAAATGGGGTCGCAGGGGGACGGATGGCTTGTTAATTGTTTATCAGACTACGCTGCTCAAGGCACTGACGTGCACATGGGCGGCTTCTTCAGCAACGACCCCCACGGCGGCGGAATACAGGAGCCTAGGTTGCACCAGTTTCACCAGCTCTTTGGAGCTTCCGATCAGACAAGGCCCCAGAACGTGAGCGATGCCCAAGGCCAGCAAATGTGGCCTGCGGGACTGTGGCCGTGCGATCCTGACCCCGACAGCGGCGTTGGGAATCCACCGCCGCACTTTGACCTTGGCAGCCAGCTCGGCTTGGGCCCATACCCCGCTGGGGCGGCGCTCGATCCCTACATGGAGCCGTTCTTGGGAGTCGCCGATCTGATGAGCCCCCAGCACGTAAACGACCCTCAAAGCCAGCAAATCGGGCGGTGGCCACTCAACGACACAAACTCCGCCTTCGCGCAGGCCCCACTCGCGGCTCCGACAGAAGGCCCACTGGAGCTGCTCTGCGCTCCTCTCAACGCAGAGGCGCCTGCTGTACCTCCAGGAAGCACAAGGTCCACGTAAGTTTGCACCCCAAAATGATGGCCTGCCGAGACCTCGTCTGTGTAGGACACGTGTCTATCATTTGGAGTGCTCACCTTTTGGATCTGATGCGTAGCCTGTCCCCAACACCGCCGCCATCCGCTCAAAAGCGCCATCAGTGTCGTGACTGCGGCAAAGGTTTTTCGAGCAACAAGGATCTCGTTCGACACTGTCGCTCACAGCATTCGCCGTACTCATATCAGTGCTGGTGCGGCCGCAAGCCGATATCGCGCAAGGACAACTATCATCGGCACATGAAGTCGTGCCATGCGGAAGTCACGGCGCGGATGAGGTGCGGTCGCTGTGGCGAGGAGACCGATCAGGTGCCGGTGCACAAAGCTCATGTTGGGATTTGTGGTGATGGGAAGAAGGGAAGGCCAGCAAAGAAGGGGAAAGGTGGTGATGATGGCAGCCGAGAGTTCGAAAGGGGGCCATTGCGAAGGTAGAGTGGTAGGAGGAATCGTCAGTCTATGGAAACGCACTAGAAATGAGCGTTCACCAGCGTGAGGGGTGCGGAGGTTATATGTAGGTAGGGAGAGGAAATAAGAGGTAAGGCAGGCTGGCTATGAAAAGTAGGTCAGGCTGGCTATACTTGTAGGAAGATCATATTAAACTTGGTAAGGCTGGCTGTGACATGTCGAAGACAGAGCCTTCCCACATGTCCTTGGCGCCCACCATTTAGTCGCGGTGAGTCTTTATGGCCGGTTGCCTTTTGCCGTTCGTCTCATGCTGGTCGCCTTATTATGCGCTGTTCGCACTCCAACAAGCTGGCGGTCGCGCGCCCAGCGGCGAACCATGGGGTAAGGAGGTAACAGAATCAGCAAGTGGGACGCGAGGCGCACACTACGCCCCCCGACTGGCCCTAAATTGGCCTCGCATGCTACGCCTAGCAGCCATCTCGGCCTCGTGAGGCCAATTCGAATGCCTCTGATCCAGTAGATTTGGTGAGGCCATTTGAGATGTCCCCACCTAGGTAGGTAAGGTACCCAATTACCTAGCGACAAGGCGGTTGAGGCCATTTTTCTATTTCCGCTTCCCATCCTGTTGTCAACCCGCCTGTACCCCTGGGCGTTCCATGTTTATACACTTCACGAGGCGTACTTCACGCCCGCTCTCCCTTACCTGTCCACACACGCCCTCCCCAAACACCAATGTGACGTGGTCCACACCTACAGCTACAGCGGTCCAACGATTGTTTTCTTGCATGCAGCTGTGGCTGGCTTCCAGTGTCAGGTTGATGGAGATGGTTCCCACATGATGCCAAGCAACTCTGGACAGTCGGCAGTGCACCGTCACATCCTGTAGGTGGACTGCGTCACAAGCTCTCTGGCAGGGGTGGAGTAGGGACGTGGCTCTTGGAGGTGCCGCGCTGTGTGGCTCGTCAAGAGCAGCAGCCATTCTACAAGTGGCCAGGCTCGATGTTGCCCAACTTCATCAGAAAGTCATTGCTACGCGGGCCGGGTGAGTTATTCCAACACTCAGGCTGTAACAAATGGAAAAAGGGAGGCGTCTATCATTGTCATTATCATTGTACTCTATTCTGCTTGTGGCCGGCTCTAGAAGCAAGCCATTCGCGCACCGTGGCAGGGTGCTCTGCTCCGGCCGGGGGTGTTTTTTCCCAGGTAGCCCATGCTCCACTTGGACATCACATCCTAGCTCTCCTCACACTTATGACTTGCCACCGTCGGCAATGGCCGTCATGTTCTTGTTGCCGACCTTGATCAGGGTCTTATCCTTGGGCAGCTTGTCCAGGATGGCGTCGGGCAGGAAGCTGAGGGTGTCCTTGACGACCTGGCAGGGCGTCAGGGCGAGCCACTGGCTGACGCTGATGTCGCTGAACTTGGGCGCCTGCAGCACCTCGAGGAAGATGACGTCCTCGGTGCCCGTGTTCTCGATGTAGTGGCACTCGGCCGCCTCGATGTAGCCGACGTTGCCGGCCGTGTAGTCAAAGGTGCGCGAGGACGAGGGCGCCTTGAAGACGGTCATGCGCGCCGACCCCTGCAGGAAGAAGTTCCACTCGTCCGACGTGGTGTGCCAGTGCAGCTCGCGCATGGCGCCCGGCTGGACGGTGACGAGCGCGGCCGAGAACATGGGCGCGACGGGGAAGGTGATGGGGTCGAGGATCTTGACGCTGCCTCCTGGGGTCTCGAACGGCTTCTGCTGCGACCAGTGGTACGTGTAGGCGTTGGGCGATTTGATGGCGCCGGCGCTGCCCGTGATGTTGTCCTTGGAGATGTCCTCGTCGGCAGGGCTGCCGTTGAAGATGAAGAGCTCCTCCCTGGGTATGTTCCTGAGCGCCGTCAGGTCCAGCCCCTCAAAGTTCTTGGCCAGCACCGACTCCGGGTTGCGCATAAAGGTCTCGGTGGCCAGGAAGGTCTCGTCCTCGGAGAAGGCGCCGTCGTCGAAGACGAGCAGGAACTCGGTGCCCTCGCCCAGCGCCTGCAGGCTGTGCGGGATGCCGGGCGGGAAGTACCAGACGTCGCCGGCCGTCACGTCGTCGAGGAAGCTCTCGCCGTCCTCGTTCATGGCCGCCACGCGGACGCTGCCCTTGAGGACCAGGGCCCACTCGGCCGAGGTGTGCCACTGGAGGAGAAGAAGTGTGTTTTTGTCAGCAGGCTGTTGTCAGGCTGCATGCCAAGCGCCAGTCGAGGGTGTTGTGGGTGGGTACTCACGTGAAGCTCACGGTACGCCCAGGGAGAGAGGCGCATGTCGACGCCGGCCATCTTCTTGGCCACGGGCAGCACCTGCGTGTTCTGCTAGCGCGCCCAGCCCGAGTTCTTGCCGGTGCCCAGCTTGTTGCGGCTCAGGCTCATGGGCCACATGGAGAGGGGCACGTCGCCCTTGTCCGAGGTCGGGGGCGCGAAGAGGTCCGGGTTGAGCCTCTCGTACTCGTAGGTACCTGCGAAACATCGAGGTTGGCTTTGTTAGCATGGCACCCCCGCAAGAAAAAGCTCCTCAGTGATATGGGGTAGACCTACGCGGCCCGGGATCGGTGGCGCCCCGCTCGCCCCTGAAGGGCTCGGGCTTCTCGACGCTGTTGAAGTCCAGGAAGACGCCCAGCTTGGGGTCGGCATCCTGCCCAGCCACCTTCTGCACGTCCGGGACGACGGCCGAGTCGCCGCCGTGGACCTTGGGCCGGGGGGCGATGCCGCCCTGTAGGCTGAGGTCGCCGCGCAGTTGGCCGCGGGGCTCGCTGACGGTGGGCAGGGGCGGGGTGATACCGCCGACGGGGCCCTGGTTCTGGCCGTAGTTGGCAGGCATCCTGGCGTGCGGTTCTTGGTTAGCATCACGAGGTCCTGATCTGGGAAACAGAAGTGGGAGACACTCACTGCGGAGCAGGCGCCGCGAGGGCGACGCCCAGAACACCGAGGCCAAGAAGCTTCATATTCGCGGGCACGGAGGCGACCTTGTTATGGCCTGGCTGCGAGATGTCTCGTAGCTGTCGGCGTGTCGAGGTTGGAACAAGGCCCGAGGTGCTGATGTCTACCCAGGACGAGGCGTGGGAGGGAGGTGAAGAGCCGAGGTATTCCTGTCGACGGCAGGACCGGGAGCCGCATGCTTTATACACGACGAGCGTGCGCGAATTTTCTCGGTTGACAGGTAGACTGTTGACAGCGGCCGGACGGTTGCAGCCCGCACGAGCGGCGCTCGCAGCCGGGGGGAACCTCTTGTCACCCGCGCGTGCTGTGGAGGGTCCTGCATCGATATCTCATCCTGCATGGTGCATGGCGAAAAAAGAATGCCCATTCGAGCAGTAGCACTAGTCATTGGAGATTGCCTCCATGCGACCGCTCTCCGTTCTCGTTGGTCGCGGCCCCTGGACGCCCGCCTGCCGGTCAGCCGGGACCTTGCTTGGGCAGGGACGAACCTATTCTCGATGAGCCGCAGGCCCGTCTGGCTCAGGCTGATATCCTGGACGAGACAGGGAGGTTGGATTCCGGGCGGTGAGGTGTTGGGACGTCACGTAAAGCGCCGCGAGATGGTGCCCAGAGATAGCGAATCGCAGCATGAATCGGCGTTTTGGTGGAGGCACTGGACCACAGGATGGAGGACTGGTTGAGGCTGTCGATGCCTATTGCCTTCGGCGGCGTTTCGGTCGGATATGGGTTGGCGGCAGCTGCGGAGTGAGCCCGACTGTGGTTTGTGTGGTTTGAGGACGGACCTTGACGTCAGCGACGTCGGGCCGTTGTTTGCCTACTAGTCCCTGCTAGTCCTAAGCCCCCCTCCGATCTGGTGCCCCCACGCTGGGTGCCTCTTTCGGCCTCTCCCTTCGAGATTGACACACGCAAGCTCTAGGATGTCTTAGTGCCGTTCCGCGGCTCTACTAATTCCTAGCGTCGGTAAAGCCGTTCGTATTTACGCTGGTATATTAATGAGCCGGCGTCCAACGCGGCCAACCGTTGGCCTCTTGCGCCGTTGCCGCTCCACGACGCCGTCTCTCGTAGGCAACACAAGCATCCAAGCGAGGGAGATCTGCGGCTGCGGCCCACAGCGGGCCGAAGCTTGCTGGGCCTAAGCTATCTTGGCGTCAGGCCGCGTCCGAGTCAGCTCTGCAGCCCGCCTTAGGCTGTCCGCTCGCCCACAAGTCCCCCCATGGGGGTTGGGAGCCATCGCCGCCAGCCGCCTCCTATCAGCGACGGCGAAACGAAACACGCCCACGAGTCCGTTACTGCTTACATGCAACGCGTAATCTCAAGTCCTCGTTCTGGTGCTCCTGGGTCTCCTCAGGAACCCCTTTGGCCGCATGATCCACTGCTCTGTTGCGGAGCCGCATGCAACGATGGGGTAGGAGAAAACAAGGTCAGTGCCCCTGGATTCTCGAACCTGCCTCCGCGTTCCCCCCGAGCCTGAGTAATCCCGACGCGCCTACTGGACGACGGCCGTTTGCGGGTGGAACCAGCGCCCTGAATTATCGACGACGCCCATCAGCCGCCAACGTCAGCTCGGCGCCCGCACTGGAGCCGCCAAGACTTCAAATCGGGCAGCTCCCGCCCCTCGGCTCGGCACCTCGTAAAGACTTTGGACGTCTTCCCATCTCTCTGCCCTACCCGCCACTCACACAAGGTCGATGCCGCATCTGCCGGCCAGGTTAATCACGGATTTCCCGACACCAGCTCAGTCTTGGCATTATTGCCGATGAGCCGCCAGTCTCCACAGCCCTACGCGTCGCAACGACATTCGACCCGCCGAAAATGCTGTCGTGAGAGTTGCAGCAGCGCAGCCGACAAATGGAGCCGGATCTCACGGACCAGACGGACCAGACATACAAACATGGCATTTAAAAGCAGGCAACGGGTTCTAGACTGGCTTTATCTCTTTCTGGATGCATTCTTCTCCAACCCTCTCCCACATTTCCACATGGAAATCCGTCCGTCATTCCCCATCCCTGCACCTCCAGTCAACAATTTTGAGACGTCTTGGGCCCTGGGCTGCTACCGGACCACCCTCATACGCCGAAGAACCTGACTGGCGGTTTGGCCCTGCAGAGACTCCGCGGGGTAATGAGCATGTATCTGGGCCCAGCGCGTCTGCCACCGCTCGAAGCGGGAGTCGGCGTGGCCACTCCACCTCCGGTACATGATCTCGACGACGGGGCGGGTGAACAGAGCCCCAACGGCCACGGCCGCAACTTCGCCCACCTGTGAAACTGCAGTGTCTTCCAGCACCTTTTTGACGCCAATGTCGATGCACTTCAGAAGAGGCTCGTAGGCGATGCCGAGGTCGCGTTCATGATGCGGATCGTGGTCGGGGTTCCTGACACCGTAGATACCGGCCACGAATTCAAACATGTTGACCGTCTTCTCATCCTCCAGATTGTCCATGGCTGAAGGATTGCGATAAACAAACACAAGAGTTAGCGCTGGTGTGATGTAATTACTAGACACAGCATTCCAAACCCCAAGCTGCATTTTGTTGAATTGCCTGGGGCGGTCTTCGATGTTGATATTACTTACTGCCCACGGCCTCAAGCAGTGACTTCAGTATGGCGGCCCTCACACCGTCGCCGCTGACCATGTCCGGAGGCACGGCCATGTTCGCGGCGGTCGCACGCTCGCGGGCTCCCTCAGCCTCGGCAGCCAGGGCGGCGAGGATCCTGCGGGAATGCCTGCCGAAATCGGGAACTTGTATGCCAAGGTCGATCAGGTTGTCGACGGCGTCCACGAGCACCTCGGTCGATTCCCCGCCAGGTGAGGCGAACCACATGTTGATGAGGATCTGAGCGGCGCATAGCCTGACCGCCTCCTTGTTGCCAACAACATCTTTGTCGGGAATAAGACCTGGACCCAGGGGTGTGCTGAGGTACTGCTCCAGGGGCTCCCTGTTGTCCCCCCGAAGACTGCCCTCCGATGCCGCGTCCGAAAGGAACGTTAGAACGCCCGTCAGGAGGCCCAGCACGGCCGCTTGGTCGGGTTTGCCGATTCCGTGCGAGTCGTCCATGTCGTGAGGTTTGTCCGTGTGATGGGCTGCTCTGTCTGTGTCCGACGAGTGATTGTTGCTGTTAAGAAAGTAGTAGTGTAGGTAGGTGGATAGGTAGGTGGCTAGTGTTGAGAAATGGATGAAGGTGGGGAGTGATTGGAGTTGTTGAATACGTACGCAGGCGGTAAGAGTCACGTATCTAGCCAGGTCACCTGGCCCAGGCGATTGTAGGAAGTTACGTCTGATGTAATGGAAGGAGCGATTCAACTGCTATTAATTGGTGAGGATTTGCCCCGCTTGGTAAGTTCGAATTTTCACTTAGAAGTAAAATAGGGACAAAAAATGAGCATGTAGGTGTTATATTGTAATTTTATTGTTATGGTTCATTTGTCTTTTTGTATAAGTTTCAAAGGAAACAATTGGGCGGAATTAATTACCTACCTTTGCTATACAAGTCCTTGTACACTTTCCGGCAGCCTTTTTGGCGCCGTTATCCCTTATAACCGCTACACCAACTACACATGGTTATGGTGTTTAGAGTGGTATGTGCTGCTGTTATGTACTGGCAGCTTACCGATGCTGCTATCGAATATCCGGTCCACGAGGGTCGAGGTTAGGCAACCGGATTTGAGCGTGATGTAGAATTTCAAAACAACCCTGAAGGACAAACACAACGTGATTCATAGCCAACAACTAGCAGCAAGTGAGTAACTAGCTAACTGACTGATACTTTGTTATGGAACGGAAAGGTTTGTGAGGGTCTTTGCTAACTGTTCCTACTGCGTGTCATCCTCCCAGTTGCCGCGAACGATCAAGGAGCAGTGGAAGTGTCATGGAGTGAAGGAATTCTTTTCGTATAGCGCTGGACGGGATCTACAGCCAGCTAGCACAGCAACTAACCAGAGCATCTCATCACATGTAGTAGGTCGCAGTCGGTGGCTTGAATGCGGTGAGCGGCTGCGAGCTACCATAAACACGTCGCTTGTTTGGGGGAGCTGGATGATGCGCGCCGCGGACCACGCTGAGCAAAAGTCGAACCACTAGAACCGGGAGCCTGCCTACTCGGACACCATGTATACGGGCAGATGACCGGGGCGAGCGGATGCCTATCCATTGTATGAAGCAGAATATTCATAGCGTGAAAGCGAAGGGCGGAAGCGGGACCGGAGGCTCGTGAGGCGTGCATGGATGGAGGCAGCGTAGTTTCTTCTAATCGGACACCCAACTTAGTCTCCCGTGCTGTGTGGACTCGTCCCGGGCGACGAAAGAGAGCGGGAAAGCCCAAGAGAGGCGCCCCAGTAGCCGGGCCGGGCCGGGCCGGGCCGGGCCACAAGGCCACGAGATGGCGGTCTCGGACGTGTCGTCGCCGAGGGCGATACCGGACCCTGGGGCAGCTTGACGCCGTCGCCACTTGCCCCCCGCGTCACCGGATCGGATCGTTGGTGTCGCGGAGTTGATAGTGGGGCCCAATTGTGTCGCTGACACAAGCGTTTGTGTTTTGTGCACATTTGGTCAATTGGTTCGTCTGCCATAGTCAGGCTTCGGCGCTGGCTAGGGTCTTCCTGGGCTCAGGGGTCCGCGGAGCTGGGGCGACTCGTGGGTGCGTCGGTCGTGCATGCTCCAGGGGGAGGCGCGACGTGTTAGCGATCTGAAGAAGGTTGTGGGGTCTGCCCGGGCAGGCAGTCTCGCGACTTATCGCTAGAGCCAAGGCACGCGGCGAGAACCGATCGATCCGAGCCTCTCTGTCGGGACCGGTCGGTCGGGTCGTAAACCAAGCCCATCACGTAACCGCGTCTCTCAGCTGGGGCGGGCGTATCCTCGCCTCCATTTTCCCCAAAACGTATCAGCTGAGCGTTAGGGTGCCTGCAGCCATATGGAATTTTTTTCCGGGGTCCGACTCGCCCATCAGATAGGCGCGCGCGTGGTTACTTACCTCGGCCGACTACACCACCCATGAGGCGCCACCACGCCCCGGGGGCTGGCTTCCACCCTCTCGGGGAAGACCTGGTTGGAGCCGTGCGTTCTTATCAAATTCAGGGTTCCGGTCTCTTTTTGGGGCAGCCGGCGGCGACCGCCGTTGAGCCTCGGCAGTGGAAGGCTGCGACGCCCAGCACGCGTGCGGTTCTAGATTCCCTCAGCCCGTGAGGCTCTCGAATCACGCTAGGTCACGTCCGTGTTGCCATGCATCTCCTCGAGGACGCATGAGGTCACGTGTTAAAGTTCTCCCGCGCGGATGGTGCCTCCCCCCCTGCCGCCCCAAACGTCTGCTGACTGCTGACTGCCGTTTTTGACCGTTGACTGCCAACAGTTTGTCTGCAACATCTCGGTCAACCTAATACTGTTCATCCAGCCGATCCCCTACATCTGGCGGCTCCAGCAAATGTCGGCCGCTAAAAAGGCTGGCGTGATCCTGATGCTGTCCCTGGGGCTGTTCATCTGCATGATATCCGTCATCAGGATCTTGCAGGCCGTTAGGACGAATAGTACAGGCATATCTTGTACGCATGCCCATCTGTGCCTCGGCCGAAAACCAGCATTTTTGTACAGCACAAGTGGCACAGCTGATAGCTCCTTTTTACCACTGAAAAATTCCATTGCAGACCAGCTAGTCGAGCCTATCATCTGGTCCAACGCCGAGATCAGCGCCATAATCAGTTGCGCCTGCATCCCGACCCTGAAGCAAGCCGGCAGCCACGTCCGCAGGCTCGCGTCGCCCCCGCGGTCGAGCGGCAGATCCGCGCCCGAGAGGCCGCGACAGGGGCAGCCGCGGACGCCCGAGAACACGCAGCGGCCCGATCTCCTCACGAGCGGGGGCGACACGCTGTTTAGCTGGCGTTTCAAGATCCTGGCTCTCTCGTCCAAGCAGACTAGCGATGTGGTGGTGAGCATGGCGACGACGGCGGCGGTGGCGGCACCGCCGCAGCGCTTGGGGCCCATGGGGAATGCCGGGGCGCTTCGGCGCCACAAGTCACATCTCGTCCGCCGGATGATGCACGATGATGGTCAGCACGGGAAGGTCTCAGGCGGCGTGCCTGAGAGCGAGCGCGCGGCCACATCGACTCCCACTGCCGTGCCCGCCGAAGCACTGAGCATCGTGGCCAGGGGTAGTAGGAGCAGGTTGCTGACCCGAATAATGGTGGCACGCGAAGTCAACCTTGACGTGGCCTCGGCCTGGCCTCGGGACATGACGAATTTGCAGCGCGCCATCGCAGAAGCGTGGTTTCCGCACCTCCCGCACAACGAAGACGCCGAGGCTGGGTCTACAAGAATGTTTCCAGAATCCCAACCATGTGGCAGGAGGAGAAGAGAGTAAACGACTTGAATAAAATGACATGATAGAATCAAAGCAGGCATTGGGCTGGGCCCGCCACTAAAACACGTGTTGTTGACCACAACGACCTTTTCCCGGGACTACTAATACACCTTGAACCCCTGTCGGCATTCGCATTACAACGTCCAAGCTACGGCAGCGACTTCTTCCGTGCTCACTGCTTGTTGTTTTGAGCAAATATGAAGTTGGCAGCTGCGGAGCAAAGGCTCGGTTATCAGCCACGGCCTACAGATCCCTGGGATATCAGGTTGTGAGAACTCACCAATGGGAGCAAGGCCATTCTCCTCGGCCCACTCACGGACGCCGCTCCCGGGCTTGTCCATGCCCCAGCGCTTCCTCTCGCCGGGCTTGGTGACGTTGAGCGGCAGAGTGGTGGCGTTGACGGGCGTAAACGCAAGGAAGACGTAGCGGTGTCTGCCCGTCTTCTTCGGCGGGGCGGGCGGCTTGTACGGCACGACGTCCTCGAGGCCTGTGAGGCTGAGCTGCGGGCAGCCGCCCCTCCCTTCCTCCCCATCGCCGCCCTGCTGCTGACCCCGCGGGGGCTTGGGGGTGACGATGACGCGGCCCGTGGCGATCCAGTGGCAGAACTCGGACCACTTGTTGTCGTGGTACGACGGCGCGTCCGGGTCGGTCAGCACGATGGCGTACGTCATGTTGGACTTGACATCGGCGCCGATGGGACCGGGACACTGCTTGTCCTCTGCCGCCCGGGCCGCCGTGTCTCCGTCGCTGCTGTCGCGTCTGTGCCGCGGGCTCGAGGCCTTGGTCGTGATGGTCGGGGTCAGGGTGATGGTCGGCTGGGGCTCGAGCTTGTCTGGCCGTACGTCGTTGCCGAGCTCGGCGTGCGTCTTGGAGGACCACTCGGCGTGGAGCAGGAAGGCGGGGGCAAAGTCGTCGATTACTGGAAGGGGTAGAAGGAGACGTTAGCACATGGCCATGCTCCAGGACCTAGTTGGATGAGTGCTCGTACTCTGGGGGATAATCTGGGCCTTGAGAAGTCTAGGTCACACGCGACCGGTTAGTCTCGTCGTCGAGATAGTAAAGCTACCTTGATGCTACTCTCGGCTACTCACTCGTCGTGGACACCGCTGCCATCGATCGCCTGGACAGTCTGAGTCTGCTCTGGCCCCAGAACGTGCTGCCTGTCGGGGCCCAGAGCCACGCTGGAGGCGAGGCCCACAGCCAGCGGGAGGAGCTGCTTGATCCGGAAAGTGGGCATTTCTGCAGTCGTCGGCGTTTCTTGGACAGGTGCAATTGTGACGCCGAGGACGGATTCCGACCGAGAGGTTGGCTATGGAAGCAAGCAAACAGACCCGGTGGTTGAGCGTTGGGGGGGTTGGCATCGTGGTGCGAGCTTCTACCATTGTACTGCGTTGGCACTGTTGGCTCTCCCCGCACCCCGCCTGCTGGAACAGCGGGTGATGTCATGATGGCACCAGCGCCCAACCCACGCACAGACGAAACAGCACGACCTTTGCCACGCCCTGGCCCTTTTTCACAGCCGGCTGGGTGGGGAGCGTCAACGGTCTCAGCTAGGTCGTTTTCACCACGCGGTTGTGGATCGGGTCGAGGTGTAGCTCCTGCAGCGGCCGGTTCATGGTGGCCAGAATCGGTCAGCACATCAATGAGCCACCAAGTAAGTGATTATGATTTGGACCTTACAGCATGCAACCCTGCGGGCTGGGTCGCTTCAATCCTCCAGCCGCCCGCACCATGATGTTTAAGCCAACCCCACTAACGCAGCCAATTCATCAGCCTTGAGATGCATCGATTCACCAACTAGGCCAACCTGATACAACCAGACTGCGCGAGGGGATATGTTGTATTTAAGAGCGTAATTTCCACTACCGAAGTACAAAACCTTGAACTTGGACCTAATACAAACCCGACAACCCAATCACCATTCTATGCCAAAAGAAATGCCCCATTGCTATGCAACGAAACCACCATGCTACGCCAACGCCCAGCCTGGTAAACGCACCCCATCTTCTAACAAGAAATCCTGACCCTTAGACGCAGAGCCACAACTAGTGCTCCTGCGATGCAGCCATGCCCTTAGGTCGAGTTCTTCATGTGGTCCGAGAAGGTCTTGCAGTTGTTGGTCTTGGCGTCGAACTTTGAGTGCCCGGCGATGTAAGTGGTGGCTGGGCAGCATGTCAGCACAAGAAACAACTTATGAGACTGGAGCACGATAATTTCACCCACAGAACACAAACACCGCCCAGACAAGATTTCATCTCTATACTTGATTACACCACACCATGACGAACCAGGCCGACCTTGACAAAATTCAGACATGGCGCCAGGCCGGCCTTCTCGAAGCCCCAGCCATCCTGGAGCGGCTGTCCCGCGCGGTCGAGGACGCCATCAGGGCCAGCGGCGAGCCCGGCGCGCTTGAGAACCTGCGCGCAAACTTCGCCTCCATCTGCTCCCCGGACCAGACCCTCACCGAGGCCTCCCTCTCCGCCTAGATCGCCGCCCACCTGGCCGCCGACGCCGCAAACAACCCGGTCACAAGCGTCCCGGCCCTTGCCGCCGCGGTCCCGCTTCTCTTCCGCGCCCTGCGCCGCCTGTCCGCCCACCCCTTCACCACCACCACCACCACCACCACCCAGCCCGATGCCACCACCGCCGGCGTCACGCTCGACGGCCTGCTGCGCGCGCTGTTCTGGGCCGTCCCGGCCCACCACCTCGCGCACATGACGTCGCGCCGCCGCGCGCTGTTCCAGGCCCTCGCGGCCCCGGACGCCGCCGCCGCCGCCGCCGCCAAGCTGCCGTTTGACGAGGGCCGGTGGCGCCAACTCGCGCACGCGCGCGCGCGGGACTTTTCCGCGCACGAGGTCGAGGGCTGGGGCGGCGGGCCCGCCGAGGGGTGCGGGATCGGGCGTCAACTACGAGATGTTTGACCGGGTCTTGGCTACGGTTGCGGTAAGTCTTCTCCCCCCGTCCCTTCTCGTGTTGTGTGTATGCTAAAACTGTGTCTGTCGCAGCCTGCGCTCCTGAATCCCTTTCACCTCCTTCTGGAGGCCTTCACCAAGGCTCCTCCCAAGACACCTGCTCAGTCCATGACGGGAACCCCAGCAGCCCAGACCGCACTTGGTCGGCAATCTGGAGACGGCATACTTTCCTACAGCCGTCTCGCCCAGCTCCGCACCTCCCTCCAGGGCCGAGCCGGGGAGTCTACCGAAGACCTGCAGCTAAAGTGGGAGTGGGACAGCGGCAGCGCCGCCTCTGCGGGCGAGGGTGTCGCCGGGGATCTGGTCAAGTCTATGCGCGGCACCGAGGATGAGACACTACTTCTGGTCAGGGGCAGCAGGGCCGACGGGAGCTCGGGCGAGTTGTTCACCTTCGGGTTCTACTCGGCGCGCGGGGCGGAGGACGAAGCTTCGATCGAGGACATCTGCCCGACCGACGACGAAGTGTGCGTCGCTGCGGTTTTCGAGGTGGCGCCGGTGCAAGACGCCTTCCCGGGCATCTTGGGAAGGCCCGGCTGGGGGATTCGGGAAGCGAACGGTAACAGCCTTCTTCAGTTCGGCGGCCCCGAGGCTGGAGCCTCGCTGAAGATCGATCTTTCGACTGCGCGGGCCACCTTTACCCACAAAGTCCCTGCAGCCGGCGAGGAGTTGAACGCGTCGGCCTCATTTCGCCCGTCGGCCCGGAGGGGTAGCTGGGAGGTAGAGCTGAAGGTTGGAAGACTGGAGTTGTGGTCCCAGAATAATTAGTAGGCTGCGTCGACAACATCCTACGATCCGAGGGATTTCCAGTGAAGGCAGATTTTAGATACCCGCGAGGATGCCACCGGATACGGTGAGCCAAATATTCACCCGACGACCCTCCCTGGGTGCCAATATTATTGTCTGGAAAGTCGTGTCGGCGCTGTCTCCATCCTCCACGCCACCCAACCCCTGCCACGTACGAGATGGAGGGTCTGCCTGCTCCTCCTATATTTTCGCAGCCGAGCGCTAGCCGTAAACTGAGCGTCAATATCTCCTTTGCGTGTAGCTCGAACAAGGTATAGAGAATACCTCTGCTGTTGCCCGTAGGGCTGGCGAGACTCCACAAATGGGTCCTCATTATCTAGACTAATGGGTTTGGGTCCAACGAAGGGCCCAAAACCCAAATGAGTAGGTACCCAAATCTGGGTTTTGGGTTTTGGGTTCTTTTGGACCCAAAGAAAACACGAAACCCACGAAACCCAAAATTTAAGTTATTACCCAGATGGACCCAAACCCCAAAAATGTAAACCTGCTCGTTAGGCAAACGACTTTTCTATGGGTCGCAAAATCACGCATAAAATCTTGGGGCCGACAAAAACACTGTATCATCGAATCGCCATCCAATAAACTGAGGAGTTTTGTTGGCAGTAGTTAGCAAGAGTGGGCTAAACGACTAAAGCCAAGACTGCCGTCAGGGAAAGCCAGGTTCCAAACGTATCCTCGCGAAAGGTCCCCCTATAAAAACCATGGTTTGGGGGCGGGGATAACTGCAAGATTCTGCGCCACCTGATGTTTCTTGGCCGCTTAAGATGAATGAGATTGTGTGGAATGTGATGATATGTGATATGAGGATCCGTGAACCATTCTTTGCCATGGCGAAGGTGTCGGGCCGAGCACGAGCAGGCCTGTGTTATCAAGCCTGACAGTAGGTTCACAGCAACTAACCGCAAGAATAGACAACAGGAACGCAAAACCAGCAGCAATATCAACAAACGAGAACAGGGGAATTGCCCGCTTCTAGTACCTCCCAGTCGATTCTTGCGCAAGCTTTGTATGCCATGTAACTCATCGAATGGCATGCTTCTGTCAAGTCTGGTGCGTGCCACCATCTGCCCTGAATGCGCCCCACCAGCGTGCATGCACGGATGGCTGGGGCCAGCAGCTCAGCCTATGGCACTGCCGCCATCCGGATCCCACGAGCCACCCACAAACCCACTGCAGCACTGCACCAACGCAGGTCCTGCAGTGGATCTAGTGTGATGCCGGCCATCTGCTGGTACGGATCGTCAACAACGGCTCGATCCGCGGCAACCTCCATATTGCCAGCGACAGTTTCACCGTGTTCCCCATTCACCTTAATGTCTACTTAGACTCGCTTGTCTTATCCGGAGAACCACACGTCCCACCCACCACGACACAATGTGGCTGATCCGGTTTTTACCCCGCGAGTTGTTCGACGGGATCCTCGACCTGCTCGAGTTGCAGGATCTGGCGCGCCTGAGCAGCGCCTGTCATGACCTCCGAGCCATCGTGGCACCTCGTTTATTTGGATCAATCGTGCTCACGGATGATACGCGCGTGGCCGACTCGGCTTGGCTCGCAGCCCGCCGGTATGGCATTTTTGTACGGCGCCTCAAGATTGTCGTGAGCTCTCTGGGCTGCACCAACCCCGACTGCGACTACGATTGGGATTGCTCCCCAGGCACGGAAGCGTATTACGCCGTGGCCAATCCGGAAAACGGCGGCATCCCCGCCAGTGCAGTGGCACTTCTCGGTGGACTAGAAGGCGCACTGCCTGCACTTGAGAGCATCACCATCGAGTTTCCGGCGCGGTATAAGCACTCGTTCATGCTGTTCGGCAACCATTGGGACAGAAGAGCTCCTCGCGTCGTGCGGATGCGCAACAGTGTCGCCATGGTCGTGCGTGCCGTAATGGCAGCGCTCGCGCGCAACACCTCCATCAGCCATTTGTCCCTCGTCAATTATCCGCCACTCGACCCCCTGGGCGAGCGCCGCACCTCGCCTGACCACAAGGACACCTGGGAGAGGCTGTTGGGACGGCTCGTGGAGTTCCGGCTGTCGCTCTATGGGGAATCGCTTGGCGGGACCGGAGCCGCAGAAATGCTCGGCTCACGCGACTACAACCGCTTCCTTCATCGGCTCCAAACATTCTTCTTGGACCATATCCGATCGATTAGGCGCCTTACAATCCGCTGCTCCCAGCATGCTCCCTTGGGCAGCATCATCCGGGCGGGTTTCAAGGCCAGTTTCTTTTGTGCCCTCGGGTTAGACCCAGACGCGATGCCATTCCTCGAGCATCTGGAGTTGTCCAACATGTTCCTCGGGGCAGAGCTGGCCAGGTTTCTCGTCGGCCGGGCTGAGCGGCCAATGTCGCTGTCGTTCACCAACATCAAGGCGGATGATGTGGTGGCTGGGAAGGGCTACGCATGGAAGCAGTTCTTTGATGAGTTGGTGGAGAATCGGGTGTTTATCTGGCGGTTTGAGTGGGTGCCGTCGTCGACGCCGTTCCGGGAGCCCTGGTGGAGGCCAGAAATAACGGCGTCCAAACCAGCTGAGGAGATCATGGCGCAGGACCCGAGTCGTCGGGCGTTTCCCTACGCGTGGGGGCAATTCGAAAATCCGTGCCTTGGAGACCAAGTCCACCGGAACATCCAATCTGTCGTTGAGGGGGTGGATCAGGAGGCGTATGACAAGTTTATGCACCTCGTGGGGAGTAACGAGAGGCGCAGACGCGGACTGTAACGGTGGAAAATAATTCTCGACAGCGAGCGAAGAGTTGCTGTGTAAAAGTGAGCAAGGAGCCGCGGCGGGTGCATAAAAGATAAGAGTTATTAGCGGGCCAGGCCGCCGTCAGGGTGGAACACAAACACAAAACCACCCCAAAACCACAATCCGGAGGAGGGGCAACTTTAACCAAAAACGGCTAGCTGGACCGACCCAGCAGCTCCTCCCCTTCTCCGCAGCGGACACACCCCTGCGATTGGCATGTGGGATGCGGGCGCGGTGGGTTTGGTGCCTCCCAGTGCCGTCAAGTCTGCTGATTTTGGGCGACTCAATGCTCAATGCCAACTGGAACTCGCGCTCTTGCTTTTCCCGCACCGCAACCACAACCACTTCCAGTCAAGGCGAACCACCACACCACCCCCCAGGCCATCATCTTTAACCAGCCGGCGCCGCGTCCCATGCCGTCGTCAACAATCCCCGCCAGCAGCCGTCAGAACGGCGGCATGGCGGAGCCGGACCGGCTGGCGGCGCTGCCGCGCGAGGTGCTGCTGCGGATCCTCGAGGTGGTGGGCGCCGAGTCCAAGCGCGACCTGTGTAGCGTGTCGCGGCTCAACAGGCACTACCACGCCGCGGCCGACTCGGTGCTGTACAAGGAGATCCAGTTCGACAAGCCCGAGCACCACCTGCGCTTCAGCCAGTCGCTGGGCCGGCGCCCGCGCCGCGGCTCGCTCATCGTGGGCGTGCGGCTCGAGTACCCCGCCTCGCACGTCTCGCACATCAGTCTCGACGTGCCCGTGCACGGCTGGCACCACGAGCGGCTCGACGAGGGCGTCACGCGCACCATCTCGGCCATGTCCAACCTCGAGATGCTCGACATCGCCGTGCCCGACACGCTCCTGCACGGCGTCGGCTCGCTCTTCAACGGGCCCTTCGACCTGGCCTGCCTCAAGTCGTGCACCCTCTTCTTCCAGTGCCCCGCCGACGCCTACTGGGACCTGCGCGAGAACATCCACATCTTCTCCCACCCGACCCTCGAGACCCTCGTCATCCGCCGCGCCCGCCTCGACTACCGCGGCTTCGACCACATGGAGAAGCCGCACGGCACCGCCCTGACGAAGCTGCACCTGATCGAGTGCGACTTCAGCGACGACGCCCTCGGCGACGTGCTCGAGTTCCCCGAGGCCCTGCGCGAGTTCGTCATGACGCAGCTGCCCGAGCCGAGCCCCGAGCTCGAGGAGACGTCGGACGACTTTGGCGACTACGTCGTGGCCCTGCACTCCGCCGCCCGCTCGCTCGAGACCGTCGTTATAGACTGCGCCTTTCTGGGCGGCCGCCGCGCCGTGCGCATGCGCGACTTTGAGAAGCTCAAGACCCTGCGCGTCAACTGGGACTACCAGCTGTTTGGCAAAAAGTCCAACCGCGCGCGCCTGCACTCGGTCGGCCTGCCGCCCGAGCTCGAGACGCTCGAGTTCTTCAACGAGGTCGGCACCGACGACGAGGTGCTCGAGCTGCTCGTCACCGCCATCGAGGCCAAGGACATCATGGCGCGCAACCTCGAGTCCATCATCACGGTCGAGGGCGACGACGGCCCCGTGCCCAAGGAGTTTGTGGCCGCGTGCAAGCAGCAGGGCATAAAGCTGGACATAATCGGGGGAACCTTGACCGAAGAGGATTGATGTTACTCACTTCCAACTTTTGTCCCAGCATTGTTAACTCGTTTCCGCAACATGTCATTCACGCCAAAGATGCATAGATGATACATGATAGATCTAGATGCTAGACGATGGGTGTTGGAGGGCAGGCTTTGATTTTCGTCTGTTTGTTTCTTATGTTGGAGCCGCAGGAAATGCATTGAGTGGCTGGCAGGATAGACCATTACGACACACCTCGATACAGGAAGGCCTGATAAACCGCGTTGAGATTCCACGAAAAGCAAAGTCTGTGGCTCTAGGAAACGCTTCCTTGTGTGACTGATACCATGACCAATATAACCTGGCTTCATACGGTATCTGCCCCAGCCCACTACCTTCTTAGCCTCCGCAACCACCTCCGCCACCGCCTCCTCCATCTCCAATGGAGAAAAATACGAACCCTATACCACCTCCGTCTCCCACACCTCCTCCGCCTCCCCCACCGTCTCCTACGCCTCCGCCTCCATCTCCGCCTCCGTCCCCGCCTCTCCCATCCCCCACGTTCCCGTCGCCGTCTCCAATCTCGAAGGGGACAAACCAGTCGGCCGTGATCGCCTCGCCGCCATCAGTGTAGTCCACCCCCGCGTTGACGTCGCACACGCAGTCGCACGTGCCCTGCCCATCGCAGTAGTCGTGCCCCTCCAAGACGACGTCCCCGGCCTCGTACGCCTCCCACGCGTCGCCGCCCTCCCCGATCGGCTGCGCCGACGCAGCTCCCGGATCCAGAAGCGCGGCGCCCCCGGGGTCCTGCGACGACCCGTCCTGCCCCCCTTCCGCCCGGCGGCTGCGCCCGGTGCTCGCGTCCTCCCGTGCCGCCTTTTTGATCACCCCGTCCACGTCCACGGCCCGCGCGTCCCGCAGCGCCACGTACGCCGCCACCTGCTCCCACGGCGCCATGTCTGCCCAGCCGGCGACCGTGCAGTCGTGCAGCATCGAGTGCTCGTACAGGTGGCTCGCCGGCTGCGCGCGGTGCACGCCCGCCAGCTTGACGCGGTCGTGGTCCACCACCACCACCGCGGCGCCGCCCTCTCCGCCCTCCAGCGCCGCCGGCGCTGCTGCACGACCAACCGGCCACGCCTCTGCAGGT
This sequence comes from Gaeumannomyces tritici R3-111a-1, assembly GCF_000145635.1. NCBI lineage: Eukaryota > Fungi > Ascomycota > Sordariomycetes > Magnaporthales > Magnaporthaceae > Gaeumannomyces > Gaeumannomyces tritici. Next base: position 611,622 of record NW_008804548.1, on the reverse strand, counting down.
ACAGCCTGCGCGCGCGCCGGCCGCCCTTGTCGTCCGGGAACACGAGCCCGCGCGGCGCGAAGTTCCACCAGCACGCGTGCCGGAACACGGGCGACGCGCGCATGGCCACGGCCACCACCCCCGAGCGCCCGCATGGCCTCGACCACGCCGAGCCTGTTGTGCCGCCATCCGTCGAGGCTCAGCTGCGCCGCGGCCGCGGCATCTCCAGAAGAGGCGGGGGCGTAGAAGCGCCGCTCCCCGGCAGAGGTGGAGCTGCACGACGGACCAGGCGTCAAAGGGGAAGAACGCCCACAGGTGCTTGGCGAGGCTGCGGTCGCCGCACCGGACCTGCGGGGCCTCGGCCTCGTCCGCGGCCGTGCGCGCCTCGGTGCAGTCCCAGGGGAAGAGGCCCTGGTGGCGGAAGACGGGGGCCCGGAAGCCGCCCCAGTCGGTCCAGTACTCGGTCAGGCCGTCGACGATGTCGGTGTCGTTGTGGTGGCCGACGCGCCGGTGCCGCAGCAGGAACTCCTCGGTGTGGCGGTTGGCCGCCGCGTCCCTCGAGGCCGGCACGACGCGCCTGGGGAACCGTCGTGGCAGCCGATGCGGCTGACGAAGCTGAGCAGGTAGAGGGGGGGCACGCCCCACCTCGTCACGCAACTTTCGTTGCGTCTGTGCAGCATGAAGCTGCCGAAGACGCGGCGGTCGATGATGGCGTCACAGAAGCGCTGGCAGTTGTTGTCGAGGATGTGCCACGCTGGAGGCTCAAGTCTATGGTTAGCTTTTTCTGTTTCGTGAAAAGCTGATAGCATGGGGAAATCATGCCACTGACCAAGCGGTACCTCCCGGTCCAAAAGCCGGCCGGCGATGGCGCGGAGGTAGCTCCTCAGCCGCGCGTGGAGCAGGGTCTGGATGTCGCGCAGGATCTTGCCCCTAAGGCTCGCCTTCCTCTGCTCGTTGAACCGGGCCGACTTCCTGGGGTTCTCGGCGTACTTTAGGCTCGCCTCGGCCACGGCCCTGACGATCCTGGCCTCCATCGAAGTGTCCGAGGCCCCGCCCACGCCCCAGAACGGGCTGCCGACGACCTGCTTCATGAAGGCCTTGACCCGCCGGTGTCTCGGCAGGTGCTCCTTGGCGGACCACAGGGACGACCTGTTACCGCTCGGGACGTAGCACTGCTTCACCGAGCTCGTGGGCGTGTCCACAGGATGGAGCTAGAGCCGGTCTCAGATGGAGAACAGTACCCCGCCCTTGGATCTGAGTTAGCAGGAGCAGGTGACAAGTCAGTAAGCTGCTGCATCCAGCCGAGTCAATGTACAAACGGTGTATGAAGGGATAAAAGGCAGAAGTGGCCCGGGTCACATACTGCGGAACGCCATTCTCGATTATCAGCGGCCCGACCATGAGGCTCATGTGCACGTTGCCGTAGGGGATGTTGTCGGCCACCTTGGTCGCGCGGGCGCCGGCCCGAGACGCAACGCCCACCGCCGCCCTGACTGCCGCCCTGGCCGCCGCCAACGCCGGCAGGCCGCCCGCCTCCCCGCCGTCGCCTTCCGGCGTCTCCTCCAGCATCCCGAGGCGCTGCAGTTCCGTCACCTTTGCGCGCTCGTGCCGCCGCCGGAGCCGCGCCAGCGCGCACGTCTGCTCGTGGCGGTCGCGGTCGCCGGCGCCGAAGGGGAAGAGCGGGCGCTGGGGACGCTCGGAGCCTGGGCCGCTGCTGCTGCTACTACTGTATGTGGTGTTGTCAGGCTTGCTGGGAGCCCCCAGACCGGGGCACCGACACGCCCTTTGCGCCGCCTCCTCGGATAGGCAGTCCGACAAGACACACCTCTTGTGGATTTTGCGCAGGGTGTCTGGGCGGTGCTTGCTATTGGGCTCCCGCGAGCAAGTCTCGCAGAAGACGCTTCTTCCGTGCGTGTGGGTGCAGGCGCAGCCATCTCCTACGCACTCGAAGTGGCTGCCCTGGATGGCTTTCTCGCAGCTGGAGCACTCTAGGGCCACAAAGTCGACGGGTTCCCTGGGATCTCTCGGGGAGGTTGCCTCGACTACGGGATTGGGGGACTGTTAGCTGTGAACACAGTGTCTGTCTGAGCTTGGTTGTGCCATACGTTGCGGCGCCCGTGGTTGGAGCCACTGGCCAAGCTGATATTCGGGCTCTCTGTACTCCATCACTGTGGTGTCTGGTCAGATATAAGGTCTCAAGCACGGATTGTAATCTTTTTGCCAACTCACCTTTGTCTATGTCCAGCATACCTGCGCCTTGCAGAAGCAGCTGGGCCAGCCGCTCCCGCCCGGCAAACCCCTCGGAGCTCGTCGCGTAAATCTGATCCAGTATATCGAGGGCACTAAACAACCAACGCGAAACACGTCCTGTGAGCATCCATCACATGCGCACGCGAGGCCTAGCATGGAGAAGGGGGCTACGAGGGATCCGTCGACTTTGCGCCCGTGGCCCGCTTAACTAACGCCTCAAACCCAAGCCAATCCCGCGGCTCCAAGTCAGCCGCCGCCGGCTCGGGGGTATCTCCCCACATGTTCAGGGTCCGGAGGATCCCGTCGAGGTCCCGGTCAATCCCAAGCCAGTACAGCCTGGACAGGGACTGCACGAGCTGGTCGTGTGAGGCCGAGACTGAATTCTGCCATCGGAACTTTTGGCCCGGTGTCAAAGGTAGCCTGGTAGAAGCGCTCGCAGCCGAAGGCATGGTGTTGGAAGGTCAAAAGGGCGATGGGCCTGCAGACTACCCATAGGACTTGTGTTTACCACATGCAGGCCTACTCCATGACGGCGACAGCAGGACAGAAGCGGTTTAAATGTGCTCGGGAACAATCTCGCGTAGGACCCCTGCACAAAAGTGCGTAGGAAGAAAATGCGCCCTGCAATTTCTGCAGGCCAAAAAGACTCGCCTTGCCAAATGAGGCGGCGCAGCCCTACCAAAGCCCGCGGGAATAGTCCACGGTGCATCCTACCCCCTTTGGCTGTCCTGCTGGCCGCCAAGGTAGCAGAATGTCCCCCGGAGGATCGGCGGGTCGATAGGACAACCGCACACTCGACAGGATGCTCAGCGTGCCAGCCACCCGGCCACCCAACCCGCGCCTCGTTTTAACTGTGCCGCGATCTACCGGGCGTCTGCCATTCCGGGTGCTTACGTGTGGCCAAGCCGAGTTGGGGCCTAAAAGCCGCCTTGACTTCCATTAATACCCTAGGGTTCGTGCAACTCTCGGGCCCGACAGTCGGAAGGCCCAGATTCCAGGATACGTCTGTCTATCGGGGCCGGAAATAACGGAACCTCAATAAATCTCAAGTGTACGCGCATCTTTTCGGTCCGTGGTCTGGTACCAAAAACCTACGCTGTGCTTTGTCGACCCTCTTCATCATATATCGCAACAATGCAATGTCGGTTGCGCAGCACTCTCTGGCGAACTCCGCCCCGCTGGCAGAGTCTGCTAGCTCTGTCACGCTGGCAGGGGCTTCAGCAACGGTTGCTAAGATGCTTGACGATCTCGACGACCTGAACGATGCAGCACTGTTCGGTTTGTCTGCTTCCACCCCGATCTCGAGAAAAAGCTCGATGCCGATAAAGATTATCCCACCCAGGGCTCACAAACGAGACCCAAGATCAAATCGCAATGGGACAGCGCAAGATCAATTTACGAAACATGGTTTCGGACCTCTGCCCTGTCCCAGACAAGATGCCAATACACCATGGCAAACGTTAGCTCAAGCTCTCCCAGCTGTCAAGCGTCTTCAATATGGCGGCAGATAGACTGACAACAGCATCCTTTTAGCGATGCAAGCACGGCATTGCTCGTCCAAGCAGCCGCCCTATGCGCCCGAGCCGTCTATCGCAAGAACCCAGCACAAGCCGAACCTCAGCTGCCTGGCTTCGTCATCAAGGATAGATGCTGGATGAACCCCACCGCCGAGGGCTTGGGGAAAGCGGCTGCCATATTCGAAGTCACCCCGGATGAGAAGTCTCGCCGCACACTCGTCGTGGTCGCGGTGCGAGGAAGTGCGAGTGTTGTCGACTGGCTTGTCAACCTGGACACGGGCCTGGTTCCGTGTCCGCAACTGGTGGTATGCGCTCTGTTCTACTTTGCTTGTTCGACGCCGCAACGGCCATGGAACTGACTTCCTGTCTCTTGCGTGCTCAAGAACATCCCCGAATCGAGGTCAACCCCGGCACCAAAAGTGCACCGCGGTTTCGCCAACTGTGCCATGACCTTAGCACCCGCCATAAAACAACAGATAGAAGCAGTCCTAAACGAGATGCAGTCGCAAGACCGCGAGATCGAAATGGTCTTTACTGGTCATTCTGCTGGGGGAGCGGTGGCCTCCTTGCTTTTCTGCCACTTCCTCACATAACAATCCTTAGGTAAGCCAAAAAACGTCCCCCCGAGCAGACGCTTGCAAGGCACGAGCGAGGAGACTAACAATAGCAAACACAGCCACAGGCACCCTTTCGGCCAACCCAACCCTCTCCTCCATCACATTCGGCGCGCCGCCCATGTTCGACAAGGACGTCAACGCCCGCCTCGACGCCGTTTTCCCCGGCAGCCCCTTCCAGCTCGGCACCATGCTAGCCTTCGCCAACGACGGGGACCCCATCCCGCGCATGGACGCGCCCTACGCCACGGAGCTGGCGCGCGTCTGGCACCGCGTTGGGGGCGGCAGGTGCGCGACGGCGCGGGAGCTCGGCGAATTCAGGCTGCCTCCGCTGCGCCTGGGCGGCCTCGGGAGCCTGGTGGTGCTGCACGACAAGGCGCAGGAGTTCGAGGAGGGCAGGGAGGACGAAAACGACGGCGTGGCGCTCGCGGCTTGCCGCTTCGGTCGCCGCGACTTGGAGAAGCGCGCGTGGGCGGACCTGTGGGCGCACAAGATGAATCTGTACGTGGTGTGGGCGGCCATCATTGGTGAGGGGCGTTTCAACGCCGAGCCGGAGGCGGTGGCTCGGACAGGTTGGCGGCGCGTGTTTCATTAGCAGCCAGTTTGTGCCGGTAGCAGTGCTAGGCAGAGTCAGTGTGATTGGTTGTGGGTGATGGCTACATGTAAGACAAAAGAGGTGGTGTGGTGGGCATGATAAGCATTCCACACTCCTCACAGAAGTGCACTTTCAAGCGGGGCTCTGAGGCACCAGATACCTACCAGGTAGTTAGGCAGGTTATTGGCCTTTTCAGCCCAAAAGAACTCCTTCCACCCAATGCCGCCCCCCAGTTGAAGGCGCGGAGCTCGCCCAACTTTTTGCCGACACATCTCGTCCTTCCTTTACCCTTGCCGCCCTTCCATTACATTTCATCTTTGCTTTATCCCAACCTCCCGTTACTACCAACTTCCCCCAGTGTAGCTCTTACTTTCCGTCTATATATCACCTGTCGCTACTATCCGTCCGCTTGAAAGATGTTGCCCAACATAGCCCTCGCTAGCCCCGACCTCCACACTGTTGCATGGATTTCTGCGCTCCCCATAGAGAGAGTTGCTGCTGCTGCTATGCTAGACGAAGAGCACGCGCGGCCGACCAACTTCCACAAAAACCCAAACGACAAGAACTTTTACACCTGGGGTCGGATTGGGGAGCACAACATTGTCATTGCGTCTCTCCCTGCTGGCTTGTATGGTACCACCTCAGCTACCGGGACGGCCACGGACCTTCTTTCCTCCATTCCTTCAATCAAGGTCGGCTTGATGGTCGGCATTGGAGGTGGAATTGCGAGACCAGACGAGGGCCGTGACATCCGCCTTGGAGATGTCGTCGTGAGCCAACCTGGGGGCATTCACGGGGGAGTCTTCCAATATGATTTGATCAAGGCAAAGTCCGGAAATTCCAGGGAGCCAAGAGGGCACCTGGCGGCACCTCCCACCGTCCTGCTCAATGCCCTCGCAGCGATCCAGGCCAGGCACGAGCTTGAAAATTCCAAAGTTCCCGAGATCCTCGAAGGCGCGTTCAAGAAGTACCCCAAAATAACAAAGAAAACCAAGAACAATCCCAGCTACGGCTTTCAGGGATTCGAAAATAACCGCCTTTTCCGTGCCACTTTTGGCCACCTCGGGGGTAAAAACTGTAGCAACTGCGATGCAGCCCAAAAAGTCGATAGGGATGAGCGAGACGCACAAGTGCCCGAAATTCACTACGGTGTTATCGCATCCGGGAACACGCTCGTCAAAGACGCCACTCTACGCGACCAAATCGCCGGTGACGCCGGAGAAGATTGCCTCTGCCTCGAGACGGAGGCGGCAGGGTTGATGAACCGCTTTCCCTGTCTCGTGATCCGCGGCATCTGCGATTACGCCGATACCCACAAAAACGACCGCTGGCAGAGGTATACTTCTGCCACGGCCGCCGCCTATGCAAAGGAATTCCTATCCTTTGTTCCGGTAGCAGAGGTCGAGAAAACACAAAAAGCCCTGGAAATTCTGCATACCAATCAGTCAATTTTTATTCCCAGCGTGGGGTGCAGCTAGCCACGCAGCTGAGCTAATATAATACGCATATCTCCCAGTCGAAGCGTTTATAGGCCAAGCTCAACAAGGCATTAGCACCCTGGTGTCCGATGGCCACTTTCATAAAATTAAGGAGTGGCTTAATGCCCTTAATCCTTCCACCAATTTGAACGATGCCAGAAAGAAAGCCCAGGAAGGGACTGGAGCTTGGTTGCTCCAAAGTGCCGCATTTCGAAACTGGGAAGCACGCCCGGGCAGCCACTTGCTCCTGCTAGGGCTGTCCAGGTGTGGCAAAACAATCTTCGCATCCAACATCATCGCTTGGCTGCTTCCAAGGGAGCAAGATTCTCATGTCACCCTCTTCTTTTTCTTTGACTTTAGAGATAGGAAGAAGCAGATTCTTGATCACCTCCTGCGGTCACTTGTGTTTTAGCTATACACTAGGGCCAAGGTGATGCGAACCATTCTCGACAATGCCTACAACTTTTCCAAACGCGGGTCGGCATTGCCGCCTACCGGCGAGATTTTGGAGACATTGCGAGAGCTGCTTGGCGCATGCGACGGCAAAATAGTGGTCGTTCTCGACGCATTTGACGAGTGCACCACACGGAGGGATTTAATAGACTGGCTGGAAAAAATGTCGGCTGAGGGCACAGCTAGCATCTCTATCGTCGCAACGGGCAGACCCGAGGCCGAGTTCGAGAACAGGTTCTCGAGCTGGAAAAGGCAAGATATCGCTGTGAGTTCCGCGGATCTTATCAGACGCGACATACAGCTGTTTGTCGAGGAGAGACTCCGGGACAAGGCCTTCCAGCGATGGAAATCAAGGCCAGATGTTATACGGAAAGTGAGGAGTGCCGTCCTCGACAAAGCGGGTGTGACGTAGGTCACCCACAAATCCGAAATACCGCCGGTCATATCGGTCTTTTGTGGCACTGATTCTGGTTTCTTACACGCTAACCGAACGGTATAATAGCGGGTTTCGGCTGGCAGCCTGTCAAGTCGACCTGCTGGCGGACTGCCGAGATCTACCAGAGATCCAGGAGCGACTGGAGACTTTACCAAGCACCCTAACCGACATATACTCTGGAATGTTGGAAGCTATCCCGGAGGGGCGACGCAGAGACACGACCATTCGCCTACTGCAAGTCCTCTGCTACTCATACAGGCGCCTGAAACTCGAGGAAGCAGCCGACTACATTGCAACTAACATCAACTCTGGCCGCTTCGTCCCGGATAACAAGTTGCCAGAGCCTAGGGAGCTCCGAGCAACTTGTGGGGGCCTGGTTGCCACTTTTACCTCTCCTAGCTGGGGCGGGTCCGTAATCACATACCTCCAGCTGGCTCACTTGTCAGTGAAGGAATATCTAACATCAGAAAACATCGCAAAAGCATTCCGCGAACCGTTCAAACCTAAGAATGCCAACGGAGCTGTCGCCAGGCATTGCTTGGTGTATCTCCTCACTGTCGACGACCCTTGGGCACCCAAAGACCTGTGCTTTGGTAACTATGCAACGCGATTTTGGGCACAACATGCCAGGTCTGCAGAGCATGATCCCGCGGTTTGCGAGACAGTGTGGGAGTTCATCCACAACACAACAGTGCTGGAAAGCTGCTATCCCAAATGGCTTCGCTGGGACGCGGAAACGCCTCTGTTCTATCACCCACTGGGCTTCGCAGCTTGGTGGGGCCTTGAGAAAACCTGCAAGGCGTTGCTACACAGTGAGGAAGCGGCCGAAGTCCACAGACAGGCTGTTGTCCTTTGCAGAGCCCTTTATGCAGCATCGATGAATGGGCATCTCTCCATTGTCGAACTTCTGCTCGCAAACGGCGCCGACGTCAACGGACAAAGCAGGGAAAGGTTTAGCCGCGATAAGGCTATCCGCCGCTTTCAAACCGGCAGATCCGGCAGTGCTTTGTATGCTGCGTCGTACTCGGGCTGTGCGAGCATCGTCAAGCTTTTGCTCGAAAAAGGAGCCGATGTAAACCTTCAAGGGGGCTATTTTAACAGTGCTTTGCAAGCTGCGTCAGGATCCGGTCAGCCAAGTATCGTTAAGCTTCTGCTCGAAAAAGGAGCCGATGTAAACCTTCAAGGGGGGATAAACGGCAGCGCTTTGCAACTAGCTTCGGCGTGCAACCATACAAACACGGTCGAGCTTTTGCTCGAAAAAGGAGCCGATGTGAGCCTCCAAGGGGGCCTATACGGTATTAGTGCTTTGCAAGGTGCGTCAGGAAGGGGTTATGCAAGCATCGTCGAGCTTTTGCTCGCAAGGGGGGCCGTCATGCCAGACGTCGAGCTTTTGCTCGCAAGAGTGGCCGTCATGTCAGATGGATGGAGCGAGGCCAGCGACAGTGATTCCGAGTCGTATGATTCCTAGCCGATTTATTCTTTTCTCGTTTGTTTCCAAAAAGATCCCCAGTTACCTCGTTACATCCAGCCGCGCACATCTCAAGGTTATGTACCTCTCCGTGCACTTACAGCAAGCTGGTACATGCCCAGGTGCTCGCACAGCGCCCCGAGCAGATTGACTTAGCGGCTGGGTTCCATTTGATGAAGTTGGCGATGGCGATGCCAAACCGTTTGATGATGGAGTCGTAATTCTGGTGCGACCAGCTAGAATGCCTTGCAGTCCTTGACCATGCAGTTGCCTTGTAGTAGCGGTATGTCTCGAGGTTTGATATATACAGGTTCAACCGGCCTTAATGTTGCACAGGAGCGCAGAAAATACCAGTTTAATCTCCGCTTGAAACTTTAGAGCTCACTGTGGTGGCGAGCGCCATCAAGAGGCAAGATTTCTCTTCATGGGCTACACACGGTGCCCGGAAAAAAAACCGGACTGCAAAATATATTCCCCACTACCACAAAAAAAGGAGCCCATTTAGTTTGCAGTCATTTTGCCCTCTGCATCTATGATTTAGCAAAGCAAATAACGTTATTGTGGCTATAAGTAGTGCTTTTGCATCAAAATAATTACAAATCCCTTGAACGCGTATTCTTTTCGGTGTAAAATGGTGCGCGGGCATATTGTTCGGTTTTGGTGCTGGTGCAATTGTGTTGGGAGAGGTGGAGTTTGGGTGGGGAAAAACATTTGCAGTCCGGTTTTTTTTCCGGGCATCGTGCTACATTATCCCCGGATGCGCCCGTCCGCCCGGAGGGGCATACGTGCGCCGCTGGTGCCTACCTACCTAGGGATCTCGGCTCATTGCACGGGAAAGTGGCCTCGGCAATTCAGCAGCACCAGTGACGTTTGCACGGTGACGTGACACAGGAGCCAGCAACCTGGGCGGTGGCGGGCCTCCCACAGCGTCACACAACGCTACGGCCACAGTTGGCCCCTCCCGGGTTCTGGGGTGCCCCTCATTCTTATTTTCTCCTCCATCATTCCTCCGCAAATCATCACTTCCGTATTTCGTTTTCCAGGCAAGAAACTGCCGCTTGACTAGACAAACCCGCCTTCGCTCAAGATATCCTTCGTGCGCCTCGCCAAGATCCC
>NW_008804548.1:579058-601618 GCF_000145635.1 Gaeumannomyces tritici R3-111a-1 | reverse complement strand
GTTTGGGTGGGGAAAAACATTTGCAGTCCGGTTTTTTTTCCGGGCATCGTGCTACATTATCCCCGGATGCGCCCGTCCGCCCGGAGGGGCATACGTGCGCCGCTGGTGCCTACCTACCTAGGGATCTCGGCTCATTGCACGGGAAAGTGGCCTCGGCAATTCAGCAGCACCAGTGACGTTTGCACGGTGACGTGACACAGGAGCCAGCAACCTGGGCGGTGGCGGGCCTCCCACAGCGTCACACAACGCTACGGCCACAGTTGGCCCCTCCCGGGTTCTGGGGTGCCCCTCATTCTTATTTTCTCCTCCATCATTCCTCCGCAAATCATCACTTCCGTATTTCGTTTTCCAGGCAAGAAACTGCCGCTTGACTAGACAAAACCCCGCCTTTCGCTCAAGATATCCTTCGTGCGCCTCGCCAAGATCCCTGTAATCCACGACAACAGCTCCCAATCGACCAGAAGCCATGGGGTTCGACTGCGGCTTTGACGTTTGCCCTCGGCTCGAGCCCACGCCCGAGAATCAGGAGACGTACAGGCGCTTCCTCGACGAGATCATTGAGAGGTGGCAGGGCGTGTACGACCCCAGCGGGCGTCGCGAGGACGGCAAGATTCTCGAGATGCCCGGCGAGGTCTCGGAGCACGCAAAGATGGAATGCGGTCGCGACCAATACATTTACTTCATGGTCGGCGAGTGCCCAGGCATGCCGGCCAGGTCCGAGAACTGCAACTTCTTCCTGCGCTTCAGCTCCAAGGTCAGCGGAAGACTAACAGCCCAAGCTGAGCCGTACATCAATGCGGTCTACCTCATCGCGAAAGCCCACTTCGGGTCAGAACGCATTCACTTCTGGCACGAGATGAACGAGCACGACTTGGGCGGGCCCACGCAAAATGGCTACTACAATTGGACCCAGGTGTATGATGCACGCAAAGAGATGATGGCGCTGCTTGCGAAGGAGAGGGACGGAGATGTGCCGCAGGTTGCGGACTCGCTAAATCCTGGTGAGGCCTTGGCCATCGACGGGAGCACGAAGGCGGGAGATGCTTCATCCTAATGGTGCTGTGGACTCTTCCCTGCCATGCTTCGCCGAGGCAAGGGCCAGTCCTTGACCCAGTAGCGATCCATGTCAACGTGGACGCTGCTGGAAATCCCTGGTCGGCGCATGGAGACGATGGATGCCTGACATGAGGCATTGATTGAGACCTTGGAAGATGGCTCCCTCATTCATGCAATGGCAGTCGCGTAGAATCCTGAAAACGCTAACACAGTGGAATACTACTCTTCAGCATTCCGGTCTGGCTCGCGAACTTCTGGCATCGGGCCACCGGTGCAAAAGTCCATCTCAGGCTAGAGCATCAAATGTTTTGTATTTGTCTTTTACGTTATGCATTCCTCTCTCAGTGTACTTATAACAACATAAAATGAGGCCGAAAACGCATGGACAAAAAGGATGGCTGTACGGCCGGTGTGCTTTTCTCTCTCGCCGGGAATTGAACCCGGGTCTCGAGCGTTTTTGTCGAGATGACAAGCTCGCATACTGACCACTATACTACGAAAGATGATACCCGCTTGCTCCCCGGCTTCCCCAGTCTTGGGCTAAGGAACCATCGTGGGGGACCCATCGCTAGAACCCCGCTGAATGGGCCAGACGGTGGGTGTCGACCGACTTTCTTGGAGCAGGAGCAGTTGCCCTTTCTCTTGCTTTATCACCACTTCGACCGGTCTTCCAGCGACTTAGATCCTTGGGCTTCAAAACTTGGAATTCGCTGCACCTGGCGCTTAAAGTACCATGAATGTCGAGTCATAGACGTGTCTCGATGCGGGCCAGGGTCAGCCCAGCGAGCGGCACCACAAACCACCAGAAAATCCGGATTGCTATGGACTCGGCATCCAAGTTTCAAGGATGGAGGCACGCTGGAGGACAGGCGGTCATTGTCACCGGGAGCTTGGGGGTCCGACAACCGTCTTTTCCATGTACTCTGCTTCAGCCCCACCATCGGAGCTTTTGCAGCATTGCAGCCCCGGCGAGCCCGGATATGCGTCCCTAGTCTAGCTCTGGCTCGAGTCTTGGCCTGACGGGACGGTGAATCTGGCTTCCCGAGCCACTCTCCCACTGCCACGGCAGGAGGGAACATTAACAGCACATGCTGGTTAAACGGCCGCATGCGTTTGAACTCGAACGCACAGCACAGCCTGTTAAACCCACTCACACCCCAAGTCCCGATTTAGAGGCATGGGTTATTTTTATTAAAGCTAATATTTTTTTATAACCGTAAAAGATGCCTGAGGAAGGGGAAATCTACAGAGGTTCCCCTCTGTCTGGCCTGGTGGCCCGTGCGTTGGGCACCTCCGTGTGACAATACGTTATACCTGCATCTATTTTTGATCCATTGATCTGCCCCCTCGACTGTGAGATAGTAGATTTGGACCTTCATCCACGACATACAGCTTCCCAGGAGCGGCTAGGTCATCTTGGAATGCAAGCTCATATCGACCATTGAGTGCTACGCTGGTAGCAGTCAAAGTCGAGTCCATTTGCGCAAGCCTCTCACATCGACACATGACCTACCGGACAAGTAGGTAATAAGGAATATTTCAGCAATGATATGTCGCAAATCCTTGCATATTGATAGAAGGTTTTTGGAGATATTCGGAAAATATAAACTGGGAAACTGTGTGGAGGATAAACGCCCCAGGATAAAGCAAGGTAAAGGCGAGAAAGAAGAAAACTGGAAATAAACGAACTGTTAGGATCAACGCATCCCACAAAGGTGATGTCGAACTTTGCTATTTTCTGCTCACGGAATGGGCACCAGATTTGCTGCGTCCTTCAACATGTTGCCACCGCATCCTTCCAGTATCATCAAGGTTAAGCTTTTATCCGTGTCTCGAATATTCCTCCACGCAGAAATATCCTTTTACTTTTCCTCAGGACCAAGTTCATATATTTCACGGTCAAGCCGCGCTGAGCATTCTTACTTTCATTCTCTCCAGGTTTGTCTTCACTGGCTCACTAGAGAGAGCTCAGTAGCGTAACACATCATCGCTAGACGTTCATAATTCGCGAAAGGTCCTTAAAATCCCCTCACGACATTTCGAACGTGCCCAGACCAACGCCATCTACAAAGCATCAACGAGTATCTCGGGCAGCACCACCACATGTGACCGTTCCGACACCTACCGAGGCTGCTCGGGATGAGTAGTGCACGTGATTTCACAGGGTCCGCATAACTACAACCTCGGGCTTGAAATTACGTTGCGCCTCCTCATGATTGCGCCTGAAGCTCTGGACCGTGACACCGGCCACGTCGGCGACGACAGCGGCTCGGCAGATGAGAAGATGCAACATGGCTCATTCGAGTGCCTGCCTGTGCAAGATCAATACTGTGTATGCTAGTCAAATCCTAGAATATGACCGTGACAGGTACGGTAGCACGTGCCTCAGAAATGAGCGAGGCACAGGCGAAAGTCATGCTTGTGGGCATCAGGTGGGGGGAAGGAGCCTCAAGCAATGCCGTGAACAAAGGGCCGAGTCAAGAAACGATGCCGCACCAACGGCCGCTCGGATAGGCCCCCCCGCCCGTACTGCGACCCCTCCTTAATACGGTCTCGCCCACTGGCCGCGGCCTCATGCCAAAATAGGCCGTAGGGCGGGCAGGGACGGTGTCGTTTGGGTTACGGCATGGCCCATAGGCCGCCACCTCGAGCTCAGATGGTGAGGTCTGGCGCCTGCATCGGTACCTCTCCGGGCAGGTACCTGGCCACGGCGGCGCCGTGGTCTAGCCTTATGTGAAACGTGGCGCCAATGCGTGGGAACTAGTGTCCTAGGCGGGTGGCAGCAAACGTGTATTTTTAGTGCCTGTGACTTTGGGGATAGCGTCCAGCCCTGCCCAATCAACAGCAGACCCAATACAGCCTAAGCAAGCTAGGGCACCCATCCCCTGCTTGAAAAGGTACTTCCCGCAACCCGACGGAAAACTGTGCAAACTTGTGCACGTCAATCGAGCTGATCCCTTGTCGCGGGCCAGTCAGGGTGCCACTTTTAAGTGGGTGGGTGGTTATATACCCATCACACTTAGTACGGTGGTGCGACGAGTCGACTCAGTACCGTCACGGGTCGTTTCCATGGTACATCCAGGTATTTCATCCGCGAGCTAATTAATACGCGTCCTTGAATGGTGGCGGTGTGGAGAAAAAGGGGACTTTGGCACATCTTTGAACATGTTGAGCGGCTGGCGAGGTTCGTGGCGCTGTTCTGGATGCAGTCCGGGATGGTTGCATTTTCCGGATAGACCGCGGTCGTGGGCTCGGGTGGGGACAGGTGCCACTGAGTTTTGTGTCATGCACGGCCACTCGTTTACGCGACTACGACATCATCTCTTTGGCGCAAGCGCACAGCCCTTCAAGTAGCAATGCCTTTAGTTTCTCTTCGGATGCACAGCCGGCGTGCTTGAGGTTGTGTTTTTGTGTCGTCATCAAGTGCAGCGAGACATCGCTCATGTTTGAAAGGCGACTTCTGGGATGTAAAGTTTGGCGGGGTGAATTTTGGGAGGGGGCCGCCACTAGGGGACAAGCTTTAGCTTTTTATAGCACCCCGCGTCAAAGCGTCTCGTTGTACCGACATCATAATCCCGGCAGCCAGCCCCGAATTTCTTTAGGCTCCTTTCGGCAAACAAGCATAACCCCAAGACCGGGCGTTTTCGCCACACCTTATGGAGGGCTAGGGGGGTGTCGGCACAGCCCGTGCTAGGTACCACAAAAGCCCTGGGTGGGGCGCGACCGGGGCCGTTTCGCCGGGTCAGGGTCGGATGGCGACCCGGGCGATGACGAGGAGGTGCTGGCGGTCGAGTTGGTTGTGCGCTGGTGGTGATGCTGCGGGACCTGTCGGGATCGCTGCCGAGTTGGTTTAGCGTGTGGCAAGATGCGAGCCTTATGACTCTGTCGCGATGGGCATCTGCCTCTGCGCCTGTATAAAAGGATCTGGGGAGCCCGTCCATCTCGAAAAAAATATTCGGTTCTCCTCACCACCATCGGGTCTTTCCATCTCCTTACCGTTTATTTCCTTCCGGTTCTTTCCTAAGTCTATCTCCTTTTCCCATCTTGTATTCGTCCCTTCACCTCTTCACGTCACCAAACAAAACCACCCACCACCACCACCATGCAGCCCTCCACCGCCGCCCAGCTCATGGCCCTCCTGGCCATCGGTGCCATCGCCGCCCCGCTCCCAGACCCCTCGGGCCAGGCGGCGGCCCTCGACACCCGCAGCCTCCCGGGCATGTTCGCCCGTGACGCGCAGGCGGCCGCTCTCGACAGGCGTGAGCCCAAGAAGCCCGAGACCAAGAAGCCCGCCTACCCGCTTCCCCGCCCTGCCGGCGACAAGGCCGGCCACCCGCTCCCGAAGCCGCCCAAGACGGGCAAGCGCGACCTTTCGGCCGAGCGGCTGGACAGGCGCGAGCCCAAGAAGGAGAAGGTGATGATGAAGTCGGGCTCCACGGGCTTTGAGTACGAGCTCAGCTACGGAAGCTCCAGCTCCGGCTCCCGCCCGGGCCGGGATCAGCCCCACCCCCTCCCCAAGCCTCCCGCGGGCTCCAGTGCCCCCCCCAAAAGCGGCGGCACGTCCCAACCTCTCCCCAAGCCTCCCGCGGGCTCCAGTGCCGCCCCCAAATCCGGCGGCCTCCCCGAGCCCCCTGCGGGCTCCAAGGCTGGGAAGGCGTACCCCGGGGGCCACAAGCCTAAGCGCGATCTCTCGGCCGAGGAGGCGGCGTGGGAGGATGTCGAGTAAAGCTTGGTCAAGGGGTTTCGGGCATTCGGGCATTGTTTTTGGGCCTGCATATAAGGCAGGGTTTGGTCTCTTTGTTGTAAGGGTGCGGTCGGTGTAGGTGTATAGGAGTTTAGGCGCATGTATAGGAGTTTAGGTAGAAACGAGCAGATGCTTTGTCAGTTCGCCTGTCCGCGACCGTGTGTTGCATCTGCCATGTGATTCGTGTGCCATCTTCCGCTTGGCCTTCTGGTAGGCATGGTGCACCCGCCCAAGGGAGCTGCCACCACCCCCATTCGACGACAGCGGCAGAGCGCTCTGGGCCGTGAAACGCCCGGACACGACCGATCTCCCATCCTCTAAGCCCCTCGCCCCTTGGTCACCCTGAACCACGCCGAGACGGCCCACTGCCAGTCCTCGATCCTGGCCGGGTCGCCAAAGTTGCGCAGCACACGGCCCAGAAGCCTGTACTCGCCCGCGGGGATCTCCTCCCCGTGCGCCCACCTGGTCTGCGAGATCATGAAGATGCCGCCCTGGTCCCGCGGCGCGTTGACCATGGGGAAGGCGACCTCGACCCCGGCGAGCCCCACGGGCTCGGAGAGCATGTGGCCGCGCAATTTGTTCTTTCCCGGGACGGGAGGGTAGGTCCAGTCCGAGGGGGTCCAGTCGCGGTCGACGAACTGTCTTTTTTTTTTTTTTTTTTTTGCGACTTGTCAAAATTTGTTCATTGCTTCGGGAGAGAAGAGGGAAAATGCCAGGAAAGAACATACGTCAAAGCTCATCTCGCGAGTGGAAAAGTGATTCATGTAATAGGCCTGCGGCCTTTCTCCTGTCCCGTTCATGGCGAAGACGGCGCCCTCCTGGATGAAGCCGCCGGCCGTGCTCATCAGAAACGGTACGCCTGCCTCGCTGTCCCAGATCTCGATGCTACGGAGCGAGCTCTTGATGCCTGTTTGTTGTTGATCGTCGATATACCCGCGTCAGCAATCAAATCTATAAACCCAGGTGGGAAACGCCCAACAGCTCACCCATATAAGCCACCGACAGCGCCTCGCCTGTGTCGCTAACGACTCGGATGCGCCCGCCGTACACGGGCAACGTCTTGGGGTCGGGGCCGACGGGGGCTTTGAAGGCCACCGGGACCTTGCGGCTCTCCCCGGGCTGCAGGAGGAACCCCCCCGGCAGCTCGACCGTGGCCACGCCGTCGCCAGCCGACTCGTACGGCGGGTCGGCGCCGAACCAGACGTCTCCGCGCGGGCGGGTGAGCGTCGTGATGCCGGGCTCGTGCGTCAGGTTGTAGAACGCCGGCCGACTCCCCGCGTTGGTCACGGTGAGCGATTGGGTGCCGGAGAAGTGGTCCGTGTCGTTGAGGGCGAGGAGGCTGGGGCTCAGCGTCGCGTTCGCGAGCACGACCTTGAGGGCGTCGACGAGGCCCGCTCCCTGCTGCGAGACCGAGGCGGGGTTTTGGGTGCTGTCTGTGTGCAGCACAGGCCTCCCGCTGGCTATGATGCGGTCCAGGGCGGCCTTGTTGGCGTACCTGCCGAGGGAGGAGCGTCCGCCGCGAGAGGAGTAGAAGAGGGCCGCGACGCCGGCGATCTGTCAGAGCATGGCGGCCGCGTCTTAGTATCGAACTGACCCCCCCAAACTGCCTGACGGACAACATGGCGGTGGCCAGTAGGGAAAGGGAAAGATCAACTTACGTAGGGGGTCGCCATGCTCGTGCCTGACAGGACGGCCCAGCTGCCCTGGTTCGTCGGGAAGGTCGAGAAGATGCCGCCACCGGGGGCTGAGATGACTGGCGAGAAGCGCGCGTCGATGGTGGGCCCCCAGGACGAGAAGGCGCTCATCCTCCCACCAGCGAAGCGCCGCACAGGAAGGCCGACGGGCTCCGGGGCCGCGCCGGTCGCAAACTGAAAGGTGATGGCGTTTCCGCGCTCGTTTTGGGTGTAAAGCCAGTTGCCATCCTCGTAGGAGATGAGGCCGACTTTGGAGGTAAATGTCAGGAACCAAGGGGAGTTACGGTATGCCAGGCGCTTTTTTCTTTTCTTGCTCTCTTGCCTGGACTACTCACATCCCTTGGGCTGCCTGGCGGGGTCGTAGTAGGCACGGTCCGGCACCACATATTCGGCGTCCTTGAAGTTTGAATAGAAGACGTAGTCAACCTGTCCGCTGAGGGCGGTGTCGTGAAGTTGCCAGCCACAGTTGCGGCGTCTAGCGAGGGAGGTCAGCTTGATTCCTCAGCATGCTGCTAGGGATGGCGGTTGCTGCTCACGGGTTCACAAAGACGGTGTTTCTGGCAACGCCAGGTCGGTTTACGGTGCAGGGGGTGTATGCCTCTCGCGTTCTGGCGAAGGCGGCGGGCAGCGATCTGCCAGCGATATCCCATGCACCGCTATCGTGGCTCAGGTAGGCCTGTGGATAGGGTTAGTGTTAGAGCTCATGGTTCCAGTAATCTCCTCAGGCCCCTGGGCGACTCACGATCTCCCTAGACTCGCCGCTGCTCGACTTGGCGAGTACAGTGTAGCCCACCAGCTCGTCATGATCAATGCTCCCCACCGAGGCAACTCCGCGGCCGTTGCCACCATCGCTGGTATAGAAGGGTCCTGTGGGAAAGCGAGATCAGATAATGGCCAACTTGAAGCCGAAAAGGGATGGGGACGCCGCACCTTTGTTGCCAGAGTTTCCAGCCGCGATTGAGACAAATATCCCCTCAGCTGCGACGGCGCTCACAACCGTGGCGAGGGCGCTGTCTGGAAAGCCGAGGCTGGAGCCCAGCGACGCCGTGATGATGTCGGCCCCATCGCCCCTGGCCCGTAGGAAGGCGGCGATGATGACGTCCTCGTACGTGCTCGAGGCGCACCCAAACACCTTGTAACTCCACAGCCTGGCCGCGGGCGCGACTCCGGGGACGGACTCGCTCCCGCTGGCGACGATGCCGGCGACGTGCGTGCCGTGCCCGTTGCAGTCCATGGGGTCGTCGTCGGGCTTGTAGGTCTGCCCGTCCCTCTTTGGGTCCCAGTTGTCGCCAACAAAGTCGAATCCCCCCTCGACCTTGAACCCCGGCCCGAAGCCGCCGCCGAGCGAGGGGTGGTTGTAGTCGACGCCGCTGTCCACGACGGCGATCCTGACGCCGGCGCCGCGGTGGCCGAGCGCGTGAACCGCGGCCACGCCCGTGGCGCCGTGCGGGCTCCAGCGCGCGTACGTCCCGTTGGCGGCGGCCGCGGCGTCGACGGCGACCTGGCGGGCGGCCGCGGCGTCGTGCCGGGGTATGATGGTGAAGACGCCCGCGGGCCAGATCGCCTCGACCTCGGGCAGGGACCTGAGCCGCGCGAGGGTGTCGGCGGCGCTGCGGCCGCTGCGGCTGGCGTTACCGGTGTCGATGGTGAAGGACGCGCCGCGGAACAGGTCCGAGTCGAAGACCACCTGCTGCTTGACGCCGCGCAGC
The DNA here is from genome assembly GCF_000145635.1 of Gaeumannomyces tritici R3-111a-1. Taxonomy (NCBI): domain Eukaryota; kingdom Fungi; phylum Ascomycota; class Sordariomycetes; order Magnaporthales; family Magnaporthaceae; genus Gaeumannomyces; species Gaeumannomyces tritici. The sequence continues at coordinate 592,415 of NW_008804548.1, read as the reverse complement.
TCCCCGTCCTCGCCGCTCCCGCTGCCGCCCAGGGCGCTGCGGAAGAAGGCGTCGGCGTCTAGGCCGCCGTCGCGCTTGCGGAACCTGGCCGACCCGGTGTCGGTGAAGCGGACGATGTAGCGGCCTGTCAGCTGCGGAAGGGCGGCGGGGGCTGACCTGGTGATGGCCGCCGTGTCGGGGCCTGCGGCCTTGTTGTTTTGGCCGGCTGCGATGCCGAATCCCGCGAGCGCGAGGAGCCAGCGCGTGAGAGGTGCCATTGCTCTGGAAACGACTGTAAGCCTCGGGGAGGGATAGAGACGAGTTCGCTGAAGCGGCCAAGTCTGGGACAGCGAACGGCTCGTATGTATTCGACCGGTTTCCCCCGCCTTGTGGGTGGAATATCAGGGCCTGGCTCGCCTAGATGCCACCCACCATTGGTGCCCATTGGTGGGGTGGTATCGTCCTCATCACCGTCCCTCGACGCGCTAAACTGGATAAGACAACTAATCGCAGGGCTGCCAAGTTCCATGGCCGAAAAGGGCGCAAACCCGCCCCATTGCCAAGCGTTGGCGATACTACCTGCCCAAGCGAGCGTGCTTCGGTTCGCGTGGGGAGATATGCCGCTCCCATGTCGTCGATCGTCGAGGGTCGTGTCGTGACGGCCCGGCGCACATGAACCGCCCCCACCTGATCGGCGGCGCTGTCCAATGTGCATCGCCTCTTTTTCACTCGTGTTTTACTTTCTCCACCCTTCTCTGTTCCACCCTCCGGCTGCTGGCTACTTCTTGGTGCGGTTTGATTCCATCTGTCTGGACAAAGGTGCCTTCCTCGGATTCTGCACGTTTCTTCTTGCTCATGATATGAAATCTTTCTCTTTCTTCGGCTAGCCTGTTTGAGAAAGCTCCAACTGTGCCTGTCCTGACGCACCGGTTCTGAAAAGACGTCAATTGGCGACGGTCTTTGCAGAGGTCGATGTGTTCCTCAAGCCGCTCTCTCGGCAGAAATTCGGTACCCTCCTCATCATCACGCAGAGCGCCATACCTTGATAATACCCCTTTTAAATCCAAGTACCTCTCACGCATTTTTGTCTTGTAGATGATGCAAGTGCCAGCCTTGCCCGCCGTCTGATTTGAATGGTCCATGTACTCCAGACCATGGTTGCCTTCAGGCCGGGCTGCAACCCGAACGGTGCGCAGCGCAGACCGATGTCGGATCGGAGCTGGAGCCACTTTAAAACCGTTACGGCGATGCCGATCCCAGATCACTCTACCGGGTAGGTGATCGCCTGGTCCGGCACGTTGACGATATGGGCAGAGCCGGCCGCTACGACCCCAGGCTCGCGGCCATGGTTGGCCCCGTCACCTCCCGTTCTAGAAGCAGGACGGGCTTCCCTTCGGCCCCCGCAACAACGGTCGAGAAGAGCACACCCCGGCCCTTGCCCAGAAGAGCCGCCAAGTTCGCCCTCGTCGCAGATGCGCCTCGACTGGGGGCCCATGGAAGGGAGGAACTGACCACGCGGCAGGGTACCGCAACAGAGGCGGTAGTCTCGGGGCCGCCGACTAGAAGGACGCGCAGGGGTGTGGTGGGCGTTCACGAAGGGTGTATGAGGTGGGGCCTAGGGCACGTAAGTGCACGGCCCACACCGATGGATAAACCTGGATCGCGCACGCACAATCTGCGCCCGTGGTAGTAAGAAACAGACATGCCACTTCCCAATCCGGTATCGTCAAGCGTGATACCTCACACAAGGGGCTACCGCTTGCACTGCTGCTGGCGAGTCATCGGGGGCACAAATCCCGTGCCATTATCGGGGTCCATAACCAGCTGAGCTTGAAGAAGCCGCCATATACCTGCATGTCTCAATTCTGAACACACGGGCGGCCAAGGCCCCTACATCTTTCTTTTAGCTCACCATTTTGTCCATCCGTGACAGTCGGTCGCGGGAAGCCTCGATGAAGATTGATCGGACAAAGGGGGAAAAGGCGCGCTTATCGAAACGGAAACAACGCCCCCCTGGGGTCAGGATGGCGAAACGGAAAATGATGCAGATGCGACAAAACATGTCACCCATGGCATTGGAAATAACCGTAATCGGTCGCTTCCAGGGGGTCACAGAACCGCCCAAGAAATAAAAAATAAGTCGCATAAAAGTTCCCGAGTCAGTACGACCGTTGCAGCCGCGTGAAACACCAAGAACGCGGCGAGGGCCGTCACGATGGTTGCCACCCAGCATCTTGTCGCGACAGCTTTGGGCATGCCATCTGATCACGTATAAGACAGCTCCTGTCCTACCATCATGATCCGAACACCTCGTCTCATCAGCAAGCCTCCCTTCGCCTCCCTTCAGCAAACACCTTCGACTTCACTTCTCCGATTGGCCGGTCCATTAGCTTTTTAATCCAACCATTTCCTCATCACCCAAATCCACCCATCGCCGCCTTCAAATACCAACCAACCCCCACCGCAAACATGCAGCTCAAGACCCTCCTCGTCATCGCCTTCACCGGCCTTGCCATGGCCGCCCCCCAGGCGCGCAAGAAGACCCAGGCCGAGCGCGTCGCCGCCGGAAGGGAACGAGGACTTATCTGCAACGAGAGCGGCCGTAACGACGGTATCGTCCTGTGCGGTGATGGCCAGTCCGGGGAGACTTGGTATGCTCCCCTTTGAATAGGCACATCTGCAAACACACGAGCTAACCTCATCTCCTTTTTTTCGCCCAACAGCTTCATCAACAAGGCTGGCGGTGGCAACTGCTTGTTTTAAGTACCAGTGTCCACGAATTTCTGTGTCGGAGGATGCCCCTTCATCTCCTATCGGATCCGAGCCGCGACAGCTGGCCCTTGGGACATGGTTAGGATCAGCTGCTAGTTTGTTGATAGCACATCGATTACCTGCCATCGTAGCCAAGAATGATTTGAGCGACGGCCTCGGCACCCAACATCTACCAAATGATACCCGGAAAATTCCGCAAAATTGTTGTTTTCACTGTCATGCCCTATCGCGGTGATAATATTTGAGGATAACTAAGAATCTATCCATATAGAGATAGTTCATCCTCACATAAGGCTGAATTGTCCCTGACTTCTCCGGCGGGGGCCAGAGGGAGCCATTTGAAGATATCGGGAAGGAGCAAGTGGCAGGTAAAGCATGGCCTAATACGGCACTGGTTAGCGGTTTTTCGGTTGTTCGGTTTTTCCCCAGCTTTGTGCTGTAGCATACCAGCTCCTAGGAGTTTTCCCCGTCCGGAAGTCGGTTGAACCGCTTGCGGCATCGGGCCTTGCATCCCGTCGTTCCTCTTCCGGCTTAAAGCAACTGGTAGTATTATCCATATGCCGCCAGAAAATGATTGGCGAGACCGTGAAATTCCAATTTCAGTGCAACTATCCGGTATTATTCCAGATACGCCCTCTGAAGCGCCTGCCTGCCTGGGTGGCCGCCCTTGTGGTGACGATATAAAAGTCGTCGTTCCTCTGCTGGCCACAGACCAAAAGAACCCTCCCGCATCACCTCTTCTGCCGAGCTCGCTTAAACGCCATCATTGACCTAGGCTGACCACAGGGCTCAGGCTGTCATTCGCAATGCTGTTCCTCGCGACAATCATCGGCCTCCTGGCCCAGGCCTCCGCCCACGGCGTCGTCATCTCGCCCGCGACCCGGCAGCCCGGCGCCGCGACCGCGGCCGCCTGCGGCAAGAAGATGGTGGATTTCTACAAGGCGGACGGCACGTCGTACCCCGAGGCCTTCCAGCGGACGGCGGGCTGGAGCACGGGCGGTTACAACCCGGCCACTTGCAACATGTGGCTCTGCAAGGGGTACCAGTTCGCCGACAACGCGGCCCAGGTCCAGAGGTACGCGGCCGGCGCCGAGGTCGCCGTGGCCGTCACCATCCGCATCCCGCACAAGGGCTACGCCAACGTGAGCGTCGTGGACACCAAGGCCAACAAGGTCGTCGGGGAGCCGCTGCGTGTCTGGCGCGACGGGTATGCCGACCCGGCAAAGTTTCCGAACATGCTTGGGGACCAGGTCAAGTTCAACATCACGGTGCCGGATCTTGGGTCAAAGTGCAGCGTGGCTGGCACGTGTGTGAGTACATGTCCTTTCCCATCCGTGCCTATCCCCAGTCATTTGTCATTGGCCTCGGGTTTGCTGACGGAAGTAACTGGATAACACAGGCGATCCAATGGCACTGGTTTGGTCAGGGCCAGACATACCAGTCGTGCATCGACTTCACTCAGACGCCGTAACTTCCGTTATTATTTTCTTGGGATGGGAGAAGACCAGCAAGCCGGAGACTGTATTTTATAGATGTCTGCGTATCCGCACCTTGCAATCTCCAGGACTCTACTCATTTCCTCCAGCCAACCATGATTGTGGTATCTCTTAGAAGCTGAGGCCAAGCAGGGCGATGCTCAAGTCCAGGAGGATGGTGTTCAAGAGTGTCCCCACAAGCAACAGAAGCCCATTGACAACAACAGCCAACCCGGCCACAAGGGCGCTCAAAGCAAGTGTGAGGGGATTGAGGCGACCTAGCAATACACCTGTGGTAATGATAAAGGTTACGGGGTCGGCAATGGCTCAGGTCTTGAGCTATAGACGATCCTGCGACTTACCAATCCCGAAGGGCGAGTTGATGATGGCGTCCAACGTCGCGCTGATCTCGACAAGGATGGCACCGATGGCCCAGACAATGGCGATGGCGTCGGCCTGTCGAGTCTCGAGGTCTCGGGCTTGGAGGGCGCGCTTCTGCTCCTCCGCGTTGGCCGTCACTGTCTCCTCGGTTGCCATGATGAGGCTCGTGATCTGTGTGACGGCATCGTGGATGGCGGGCGCCGCAAGGCCCAGCGTCGAGACGTTGGCATCCGCGGGGAGCCCAGAGATTGTCGAGTCTGCGCTCGGGAAAATTTGCACAAGTCAGCGCCTGACCGGTTCGAACCTATAACACTGAGGTGTGGGCCACCCCTGAGAAGTCGTATCGGTCTGGGGTGACTTACTGATAATGCCGGTCTGGCCCTTGATGGACTCCAAGAGGGACTCGAGCAAGCCGAGAGGGGACTCTGCCTGGCGGGTCTCAAGACTCCCGGCAGTAGTTGGGGACACAGCGGCTGGGGCAGGAGACCCGAGGGCCGATCCCAGGAGACCCAGAAGCGGGAAAGTGAGAAGGGTAGAGACTTTCATCTTGGATCGGGCTGTGAAAGGTCGTCAAGATGGGTAGGCCAATGGCTTTCTGGTGGTGAATCCTCTGATGCCGCATCTTGTCCAGCGAGGAAGAGACCACGCGGGAAGAGATATATATATGTGACAAATACCAGGTCGTGGGAGCAAGTATTCGTGCGCTCGAAATAATGGTGACATGCTTGACATCAGGAGTGGATGATGTTGGCTGGAACCAGCGAAATTATCGCGGCACTCGTCAGTATTGTTTGCTGGTGTTACATCGCGTCCGCTAGACTGGAGCAGCCAAGAGGGCTGACGGGGTTAGGGTCTGACTGCATGATGTCAGTGCCATGCAGGTACCGTCGCGCCCCCACGAGCTAGTGAGGGGCGGCTGTCAATCCCAGCATCTTCTACTTCTAACCATCCAGCACCACCAGAGGAGTGCTTCCATCTCTAGAAGCAGCTGTATCATTGATGGCCGCTGCTCTCGACCCGACCTCCCGTGAGCACTACGGTTCAGCCAAATGTGCTGGCGCCCTATCCGCCAGCCCGTTTTTATTCCACGCCACAAGGGCCTGACGCCCACGCGTCCCCAGAACCGCTATCCGTGGTCGCCAGCCTCGTGTACCCTTCGCAAAACGGATAATGGACTAGGTTCCTCCAAAAAGCGAGGCTGCGATGCTCCCCTTGACAGTCAGCGCAGTCACTGGCGCTTGAGCCATCCTTTACGCTGCGAGACGGCCGGGAAAGCCCCACACCCGCCGCATTTCTGCGTTTTTATTCCGATGTCACAATCCGAGCCGTCGATGGGCTGATCTCTCGGGAATGCCGTGAATCGGAATGCACTTAAGCTTAAACTTTGCTTCACCTATCGCCGTTGTGGCCCTCCAAACAAGGTGCCCCTTGCAACGGCATCGGGGGGCTATTAAAGTCCCGTATGCCCGAGGTGCAGCTGGTTTACGTTTCTGGCCGCGCAGGCCCGGTTCCGAGAAATTTCGGGAGATTTTTCTCCCCCGACGACCCCGATGTCACATCAATATCGGTATGGGTCTGCTTGCCCGCAAAGTCCGACTTTGACGGGGACAGTGCGCTTGAGCAGGCCGGACCATGGGTGGCGAGCTGTAGATATAATAGCCTCCGCACCATCTGAAAAAGAAACTTCCCTCAATACCTCTTATAAATCCACCAGGTAGCATCCAGTCCTACCCAAACCAGATCGAGACACAGGTGCCGACACCAAGGGAACAACTACAACGATGCCGTCCATCGCCCGCGAGCAGCTGGCCGCGGCTGCGGAGCGGCTGACCACCGCTCCCAACATGGCCATCATATTGGTCTTGGCCGTGAGCACTCATAGGCGTCCCCCCAAGCCGCAGCCGTACCTGGCGTCCACTATGATTTGCTAACAACCTTTCTATGCCATCTACAGCCTGTCGTGTGGGGGCTGGGCCTCGCCGTCTACCGCCTTACCTTGCATCCACTTGCCAAATTCCCAGGGCCAAAACTCTACGCGGCTTCGGCACTTCCTTTTGCATACCACAACATGCTGAAGGGTCAATTCGTCACCAGCGCGAGGAGACTTCACCGCAAATACGGCCCCGTTGTGCGCATCTCTCCCAATCGCCTAATGGTGGATGGATCCGTGGGATGGCCCGACGTGTTTATGCACAAACCGGGTAAAAACCTGCCCGAATTCGGAAAAGACATGTCCTTCTTTGGACCAGAAATGGAGAAAAGCCTCATCGCCGCACCGAGCCGCGAGGCCCACCGCCGCCAACGCCGCCAGGTCGCCCACGGCTTCAGCGAGGCGGCCATTTACGAGCAGGAGCCCATCATCGGCTTCTATATCGACCTGTTCATCCGGCGGCTTTCGGAAAACTCAAAGGGCGGCAAGGCAATCGACATGCTCAGCTGGCTAAACTACGTGGCTTTCGACATCATCGGCGATTTGGCACTGGGCGAGTCGTTTGGCAGTCTGGAATCGAGCAAATATCACCCGTGGGTGAACAACGTGTTCCGAGGACTCAGGGGCTCCAGCGTCCTCCGCTTCCTCATCGAGTGCCATCTCGCCCTGTTCGCGCTGCTGGACCCCAGCGGCCTCGTCAAACAAACGGATCTCAACCGCGAGTACGCGGACGGAAAGGCCCTCGCCCGCATGGAGCTGGGCGTCGAGCCTCTGGTGCGGAGCAAGGGCGCCATCGGCCCCGACGGCCAACCCAAGATGCAGGTCCGCCGCGACTTCATCACGTACATGATGCGAGCCACCAGGGACGGCAAGGACGGCCTCACCAAGGACGAGATTCGCGTCAACGCCAACACGCTCATCGTGGCCGGCAGCGAGACCACGGCCACGAACCTTTCCACGCTGTGCTTCCAGCTCGCCAGGCCCGCCAATCGACGTTATTACGACGCCGTCGTCGCCGAAATACGGTCTTTGTTCAAGAGCGATGCCGATATCACGATTCGCTCCGCTCGGAGCGACGCCCTGCCCCTGCTGCACGCCTGCATCGAGGAGTGTCTGCGCATACACCCCCCGGTGGCGGAGATGCCGGCCCGGATCTCGCCTGGTGGACTTGTAGATGGAAAATATGTCGCCCCGGGGGTATGTAACATTTTCCGCCCCCGCCCCCGCCCCCACCGCCCCCCGAAACTCGTGAAAGCTAACAGTCCGACCCCGCTCCAGACCACGATAACCATTTTCCAGGCCGCCACGTTCCACAACCCGGACCACTTCCTCGAGCCCACAAAGTGGCAGCCGGAGCGCTTCCTGCACGAGGACCACGCCATGTTCGACCCTCGCTTCAAGGCGCACGACAACTTTGCCATGTTCAAGCCCTTCAGCGCCGGCCCTCGCGACTGCATCGGCAAGAACCTGGCCTACTCCGAGATGCGCCTGGCCGCGGCCCGGGTCCTGTTCCGCTTCGACCTTGAGCTCGACCCGCGCACCAAGGACACTTGGCTCGACGACCAGCGCGTCTTCTTCGTCTGGGAGAAGCCCCCGCTCTACCTCCGCCTCAAGGAGCGGACCGACCTGGGGGAGCTCAAGGGTAATTAGAGAAGTGGCCGCCCGCGCCTCCGCACCAGCCGGAGGTAACCTTCCTTTTTCGCTTTCCTTTGTTCTTTTTTTTTTTTTTTTTTTTTTTTTTTTTATGTGTTTCCTGGTTTCCGCCAGTAGTCTTCTTGAAACATAAAGGCAGTGGTTTTCTTGCCTGGAGGACTTGCATTTTTTCTCATCTCATCTTCTCCCCACCATGAATAGACCTTGGCAGCGAGCTAGTGACACCCAATAAAGCAGCGACTGATTTGTTCCACCTGCACTCGACTTGTATTCCGATGCGCGTTGGGAGGGAGAGCAGGCGAGGGTGGGGGCCGTTAGTTCTCACGGCCCCGATCTTCTGTGCAGATGATCGAGGCCATCGGCCAAAAGCTACAGCTGCACACGACGTCTTGTACCGGGGATCGACGGGGTGCGGGAACGCTACCGTCCTAGAGCACGCCCGCGGCGCAACACAGGTCGCACGTTCGCCTCGCACGTGGTACCGGGGGACCTCTTGCTCGCTTCGCGCCGCGGGCATGCAAGCGTCCACCGCCCTGCATGTCGACAAGCACAGGAGCGGGTCCTCGGGGTTTCGGGGAAGCCAAGCTAGCACATGCACGCGCTGTGTCTTGGAAGCGTCCTCCGCATCGCCGGGGGTGAGGCGGGGGTTCTTTCAATATACTCGAGCGAGAGAGTGTCAATTTTCGGAGGGTTTTTTTTTCATGCAGCAATCCCAACTATGAATACATGAATCCAAACTGCCGAGCATATAGATACGACGTGAATGCTTCAAACCGGCCAAAACACCAAGACGGCGGCTCGAAACCCCGCAGCTCCCAACTAGGTCAGGTTGGTTACTTTGAGCCCAACAACGCCGATCCTTGGGAAGTCGGCGTCCTCGTCGATCCGCCTCCTCAGCTCCCCGGTCGCGAGTTCCTCCACATCCCAGGACGCCAAATTGAAGCGGCGTGAAGGAAACGGGCCTCCCGCGAGGCCAGCCAGACGGCGACCGAGGCCGGCATGGATGTGTCGTCAAAGGCCAGGTCCTCTGCTGCGAAGCCGATGTGGTCGGTGGCGCTGCCGGTGTGGAAGGCCCCCGGTGCGGTTTCAGGGTGGCAAATGTAAAGTGTAGGGAGCAGTACGCTTGACTGAGCTGGATGGGGGTGGGGGAGTGGAACAGCGGGAGGAAGAGAAGAAACGTACCTTGGGGCCAACGGACTACCATTCGGGCGTAGTCTGCTTGGCAAACCTCTCCGTCATGTGGATATTTCCCTCGACGTTGGTTTCGAAATAAGACCAAACGACCTTGTATCCGATGTCAACCAGCGACTTGTGCTCCCTCCGGAAGGCGGCCGTGTTGAGAACGAGGACGTGGACGGGGCCGACCTCGGCGTCGACCCACAGCCTTTCCACGTCGGCGTCGGCCGCCACGTCGCACTGTCTGTGGATAATGACGCTTGGGGACGACAGCCTGGCGGCCTCCTCCTCCAGCCTCTGATGGGCCGCCGCCAGGGAATTGAGTCTACGGCCGACGATGACGACGCGCGCGGCCCCGGCGGCGACGAAGCTCTTGGCGATGGCCAGGCCGAGGCCGCCGGTGCCGTCGGTGATAAAGACGGTCCACCCGGCCTGGCTGAGCTCGGGGCGGAGCGGGGAAATGGCCGGGTATGACGTCGAGTGGACCGTCTTGGTCACGTTTGTGGCCTTGAGGTTGGCGATTAAGGCCTTGAAGGCTCCGGGATGTATGTCGGCCATGTTGACGGAGCGGGAATCTGGAAAGTGGGGTACGGGGAAACTAAACGGGGGTGGCTGTAGGCTTTGTGTCCTTTCGAGGTGAGGTTGAGACAAGTTTGATGCCGTGGATAAAAGAAAAGCGACCATGGCACAAGCCAGAAGGCTTTTAGATATCTATCTATTCATGGCGTTTAATGGAAGCCTCCCTATGGCAACTAGTAACCCCAGTCAGCGCCAATGCAATCAACCCGAAACTCGGAGCTCTGGCTCGCTCCGGGTCGCGCGACTCTCCACCGCTGTGGGGATTGTACGGCTTCGGGTCGACTCGCCCACCCCCGGCCCGAAGCGCAGCCTCATCTGCTGTCCGATCCACCGAAAAGCCGCGACTGGCGCCCTACAACCCCTTTGGCCCTTTCTGGCGTCCCCACCGCTCATCTACCTACCTACTCGGTGTGGCCAAAATATGCCAACTCGGGTCTCGGTCGGGCGCCCCGACGATGCGAGCCGCGCCGCCCATGTTCCGCGAGAGCGGCAGCTGAAACGGGGCATGACTGCCGCGGGGCCCCCATCTGAATGCAGAACAACAAACGTCTACAGCCGGGGGGCCCGCTGCAGCAACGGCTGGCGCCATGGGCATGAGTGAGTCTAGACCCCACTCACCGATGTGAACGATCCGATCCCCGTCTAGGGAGGTGGCTGGAGCGACAGGTGATATCAAGAAGTGGCGGTATGTGGCTGTGTTGTGTCGTCCGTTGCCTCTAACGCAGCTACAGAACCAAAGGGAAACCTTTATTCGATGGCCAGCGTGTGGTGGTGTCAATACCCCACAAAAAAACGCATCTGATGCTCGTGTCCAATACCACACTCGGACTTCTGCGTACCACTCGGGTCCAATGCGGTGGTAACCTCAAAGGCAAGCCCAAAGGCGACCCAACGGTATGCATGGCATGACGTTGAACAGATCCTTCCCCACAGAGCTTGACCGTTGACGTTGAGAACAAGCGGCATGTCAGCCTTAAACGGTGCCGGTTTGTCCCTGGCGCCCCTTGGCACATTCCCCATGGGGTAGTTCATCAACCACTGTTGATGTCACCCCGAAAGCGGTCACGATCCTTCTGACACTGCGCCTGCTCCGTGCAACCAACCATGGTTGTTAAGCCAACGGGCTCACGAGCGAGAGTCCACGCCGGCGTAAGCTTGTGACCGGCGGCCTCTGGTGGGTGCAGTGATGGAAGTGAAGCCTCGATTTGGGGTTATGTCATAGCATCTTGGCTGTGGGTTATGGATGCGCCTATATCAGGGCTGTCTCGGCTGCGTAGAAGGAGTCGACCAAGGCACCTATTGCACAAGGGAGCCAAAAGCAGCCCCGACACCACAAGCAAACAACCGCCAGGACGAAGTTCCAAAAAAATAATTAAAAAACCACGACGCAATGCACATCCCCGCCGGCCTCCGCTCCCCCAGCCCCGACGCCCTCGTCGCCGGGAGCCTGGCCGCGCTCGGGCAGCTCGCCAACGTGCGGCGGCAGGTCCCGAACGGGCCCGGCAGGCAGGACTTGGACGACGCGCGCGACGACGCCCAAGACTCGTTCAACCGGGGTGCCGACGCGGTCCGCACGGGCGCCACCGTCATCAGCGTCGGCGCCATCGTCGGCATCGTCCTTGGCGGCGTCGCCTTCATCGCGCTCATCGTTGGGATCTGCTGCCTGGTCAAGCGCCGGAGGCGCGTGGCCCGCGGCGCGGGCGGCGCCGTCAGCGAGTTCCGCTACGGCGCCGGCGCCGGTGGATGGGGTGGCGGGAACGCGGGCCACCACCACCACCACGGGCCGGTCCACAACAATGGCGCGCACGCTGGTGGCCACCACGGGCCCGCGGGGACGCACGGGCACGGAGGAGTGGGTGTCTAAGCCGAGGATTGCCGTCCATAGGGATGGGCTGTAGGGGTGGTTTGGCGAGCGCTGTTATGACGGTATTTGACGGAGAGTTGGGTGTTTTTTCTCGGTGTTTCTTTCTTTGTTCTATCTATGCACGTTGTTGGAGCTCCCAAGCAAAGAAGCGCAGTTCGCGTCATGGGTTCTTTCCTTTCCTTCCGCTTTTTACACCGCCCTCGCTCGGGCGCAATGAGCACACGAATATTCACGTTATCTTTATGCACAAACTTCGTCCACACAGTACTCAGTCCCAATAGTACGAGTGAATCTCCAGCCCAATGTACTCGTCAACGTACGACTTGGCCACCCCGTCCCCCGCAGCGCCCGCGCAGACGGCCAGCGGCATGAAGTGCTCGGCCCCGTTGGCCGGGTGGCTGGCGTAGGCGTGCGGCCAGTCGCGCCAGCCCGCGAACTTGTCCTCCCTCTCCCCGACCGCCTCGGTAACGACGGCGTCGGTCATGGCGGCGTTCCAGGCCCTGTGCAGGCGCATAAATTCCGCGTCGCCCCCGGCCGTCTTGCCGGCAAGCATGTCGCGCAGGTTGTGGAAGGACGCGAAGCCGCTCCCCACGACGGCCACGTTGCGCTCCTCGCGCAGCGCGGCGAGGGCGCGGCCCAGCGCGAAGTGGGCGCGCGCGTCGTCGCCCTGCATGACCGACACCTGCAGCACGGGCACGTCGGCGGCTGGGCGCGCCAGCAGCAGCGGCACGAAGACGCCGTGGTCGTAGCCCCGGTCCGGGTGCAGCGATGGCGAAAGCCCCTGGTCCCGCGCGAGCTCGGCCAGGCGGGCGGCGAGGTCGGGCGCGCCCGGGGCCGGGTACTTGTACTCGTACGACTCGGGCGGGAAGTTGTAGTAGTCGAAGATGAGGTCCGGGCTGGCGCCCGACGTGATGGACGGGAAGGTCAGGCCCGAGGGCGCAACCCAGTGGGCGGTCACGAGCACGATGGCGGCCGGGCGGCGGGCCGGGTCCGGGTCGTCGAGGCGCAGGATCTCGGGCACGCGCTCGCGCATCGACTTGATCATCTGGGCCGACTCTGGGTCGCCCAGCAGCGGCATGGGGCCGCCGCCGTGGGCGAGGGCTATGACGGCTCCGCGGGGCATGGCTAAGGGGGGCGAGTGCGGGATGATGGGCGGGGCTTGGCAGAGTCGGTGCTGGCAAGGGTGGAGGGGGGAATGTTGTGGAAAGGGCGTGAAGAGCGGTTGAGGGACCTCGCGGGGCAGTTTATATCCTCCAAAAACGACTGACGAGACGACCAACTGCTGGCAGTGTTCCCAGAGCATTGGATAACACCTATGGATTACAAACTCGTGCTCGTTCTGGAGCGCCAACGGCTGGCGGGCTTTACGGAGATAGGAGGCGAAAAGAATCGACATTTTCGAGGTAGCGCCAAAAGCACCCCATGTTCAGCCCCTACCAAATAAGGCCTAGCCTACATTTCTTTTTCAACATCAATCGCAGCATCAATTCGAATCCGCCCACACGCGTTTTAATCGATTGGCTAGTGCATACCCCTGGCCCCTGCCCT
>NW_008804548.1:551592-578874 GCF_000145635.1 Gaeumannomyces tritici R3-111a-1 | reverse complement strand
GGTAGCGCCAAAAGCACCCCATGTTCAGCCCCTACCAAATAAGGCCTAGCCTACATTTCTTTTTCAACATCAATCGCAGCATCAATTCGAATCCGCCCACACGCGTTTTAATCGATTGGCTAGTGCATACCCCTGGCCCCTGCCCTCGCTTTCACGAGTGACCTCCCCACTGTAGATTATTTAATCCGTAGGGGCTTGGGGAACCAGAAGCACGCCATAGAAGCGGCAGCCGCGCGGGTGCTGCAAATGGAATGGCTTTGACTCGTAATGCTGACAAATGGGTCCCATCGGCGCTCGCTCTGTGGCACTCAAGCGCGATCAATTCAGCGCGAAAGAGCCGTACCAGCTTGCACCTTTGCGGCAACGCGCTTTCCCGCCAATCCAACATCACTTGATGGTTTGATGGTACCTGATGGGCACGCAGCCTGTAGGCCGCTGAGCGCACGCGTGTGCCGCCGCCCATTCCAACGTTCCACCTCGCCCTGCTTTTGTCCCGCGCGGCGTGCGACGGCGCGGACCGGACGTCGGTGTTTGCGCGCAAAGGCAACCGCCGACATGAAAAGATGTTGGGCGGGGTAATGCAGCCTCGTCCAATGGATGCAACGGTGGTTGAGAATCGTGTTGGCAGAGCGCGCCGCACCTGCGTGGCACGCTCCAATGCCCTCGGCGGACACAACAAGTCGGTTGAGTTAACTCGGGAGAGGTCCGAACCAATCAGCCTGGCCGCCGGCCGCAGGCTAATGCAATGCGGGAGGCCTACCAACCCCAAGGGCTTGCTCGTTTCGGGGGAACATTGCGGCAGGACATTTTCACACATGGACAGCGGTGGGCAATCAAGGGCTTCACGCAACGTAGACATTATACTTGTTTATTTTCTACAAGCCATCGACCCACGGAGGGTATCGACAGCACTTCATCCATGACCGTATGGTACGACCCCCCATCACACCCAAACCCAGATTGCAGCACAGCCTAGGCCGCGGCGGTGGGCAGGCACTTGCATGCCGAGCTGACGCGCGAGATGACGTTTGTGCCGCAGGCCTTTTGCGCGTACTCGGGCACGACGGCGACGTCGGCGACGTACGTCTTGGTAAACTCGCCGCAAAACTTCTGGCTCTCCTCGAGGCGGCCGGCCGTCGAGGTGGAGCGCATGGCGCGCAGGCAGTTGTCGGCGCTGCAGCCCTGGGGCTTGCAGCGGGGCTTGCTCGTCATCTTAACGACGAAGGCGCCGCGCTCGATGGTGTTGACGAAAATGAAGCCCGACTTGAAGTAGGCGTAGCTGGCCCAGCTGCCGCTGAACTGCACCGCGCCGCCGCCGGGCTCGCTGTCGTCCTCGGGGTAAATGTCGAAGAAGGCGACCTCGCACACGCTGCCGCCAGTGGGGTCCTGCGGGATCGAGGACACGTCGTACACGCGCAGGCCGCTGGTGTAGCTGCTCTGGTACGAGAAGCCGTCGATGACGTACTGGTTGTGGTCGATACCGCGCTGTGGGGGGTACAAGGGGCAACAGTCAGCTACACATATTCTTTTTGTGGGTTGGCTGCGAATTTAGGCACGCGGCAAGTTCTTACCTGAGTGGCCTTGTACAAGCCGGTGTTCTTGGGTTTCTCAAGGTCGCGGATGTCCCAGATGTAGGTAACGGGGTACTGGTCGAAGCCCGGGCCGGCGACCTTGTCGAACTCGTCGTACTCGTCGTCCATAAGCAGGTACTCCTGGTTGTTAGGGTCCAGAACCCAGCCCTGGTGGGTGTAGGAGAATCCCTCGTACGAGGTGCGCGAAATGATTTTGGACGCGTTCTTGTCGGTCACGTCGTAAATGGTGAGGGTGTCCTCGTTGTAGCCGTAGCAGATATCCCTGCCGACGTACTTGGTATGCGGGCCGCGGTAGATGAGGCACTGCGCGTCGTGGACGTACTGGTCCTGGGGGTCGCATGCGATCTGCTTGGGGTTGGCAGGGTCCTTGAGGTCGAAGAAGATCAGACCTCCGGCGCAGCCGCTGGTGCGGGGGCGGGCGCCGACGGCAACGCCGTACTCGGCCTCCTCGTTGGAGAGGACGTTGTGGCTGGCTCCGATGGGCAGCCCGGTGAAGTGGCCGGTCAGGTCCGGGGTGCCAAAGGTCTTTGGGGCTTCGGCGTCGGTGACGGCCAGCAGCTTGGCCATGTCGAAGATCTGCACTCCGTGGCCGCTCTGCTCGCTGCCGATGAGCATGTAGTGCTTGTAGCCGCGGATCTCACGCCAGAGCGAGTTCTCGCTCAGGGTGCCGAACGTGGGCAGGAAGCCGACGTGGCGCATCTTGCCGGTGGGCAGGATCTCGATGAAGGACGTGCCCTGGAACAGACCGGCGGCGATGAACTCGCGGCCCGAGACGGGGTCGGACCAGCCCCAGGTGGAGCTTCCGACCTCGCCGCCGGCGGTGCCCCGCGGGGAGCCGATGGCGGCGTGGGGCAGGAAGTCGTAGAGGTCCGTGTTCTTGCACCTGAACGTATGGAGCGGGTCGCCAGGGATGGCGGCGGCGACACCGTTGACGCACTTGGTGTAGTTGAGGCGGGGCCAGACGCTTGAGTCCATCACGCCGGCGCTCTTCTCAGCGCGCCAGTGGCTCTATTCGACATAAAACAGGGTCAGCGGAGTTCACCTCGGCCAACCGACAAACTTCTTCAACGAGGCGCTTCTACTTACCATTTTCAAGTCCATGATGTGCTCGTGGATGGCACCGCTGTCGTAGACTTTGGCGCGCTCCATGTCGGGCTTCATCTCCTTGGCGACCGCGGCGGCGGCAGTGAGGGCCACTGCGCCCGTGATCTGGTTGATCCTCATGCTTGCGGCGGGAGGACGCGAGGTCCGGCGGCGTTAGACCAAGCGAATGGACTAAGGGGACGGAGGATACCAAGGCAACGACCTCGGGCGAATCACAGACCAAAAGGCGAGGAACGCAAAGAGAAGGCGGGGGGTTGGGAGGGAAAGGGCAGAGGAGGCGACACCGAGGCATGGCGGGCGGAACACGGGCGCTTTTATGGCGAAGCAAATCTCCCCATAGGCCAAGACATGACCTGCCACCCAAGACGTTGTGCTCGGCCGGGCTCAGGGGCGTGCTACCGAGACCCTGGGGCCCGATATCTGGGCCCGATATCTCGTGGGCGGCCGCGTGTGCATTGCGACACGGGATTAGTACGGCGACAGTGAACCGAAATCCTGCGTCTGCAAATTGCGACGTCAACAACAGTGCCAGAATGGGAAGGAGAAGGGAGGCTTGGCATGCCAAGTCAAGAGGTGTGGACTCATTGGTTGGGATCCCACCATGGAACCTCAGGAACCAGCCTCCTTGCGGTAGGTGCACGACACTGGGCATTCAAGGGCCGCAGACTTGGTAATCGGCTTCGTGCCGGGAGTGGTTGGCGAATGGCGTCTTGTCTGTCCCATTAGTTGGGCAACTCTTCCATGCCCGTCTGCTTCAATGAGGTTTGTACTCACCGCGCGCTGCTCTCCTCCATTCACGACGGCTACCGCAACCGCTCGGCACTTCAGCCCAATGGATCAAGCTTATCCCGAATAACACTCTCCATGGCGAGCACGGGCGACGGGGCCGGCCTAAGCGACTGAAGCTCAAGCTTAGGACAGAAGGAGCTTTGAGATAGCAGCGGGGTATTGACGTCTTGGCTCTTGGCATACAGCCGGCGCTAGCAAGCTTCGGGCAGGTCCTCGTGGAGGGGCACATGCGGGGAGGTGGGGCCTACGAAAGCGGTTGCATTGCGGCTGACGCTCCCGGGCGGCACAGTTTTTGGTGCTGAGGTCGGTGGGGTGCTGGTGCCAGTAAAGCCATTCTCGCCTCGCCGCCTGCGCCGTGCCGGTATCCGCGCACTTATAAGCTCCCGTCGTTCTGAAAGCTTGTCAAGTGAGCATGGGCGCGGTGCCAAGGTTGGACCCCGCCCACCCGTGAAGATTGGTGCGAACCTTGATGGCACCAACTAACCGCCTCGTCGCGAAATTGCTCGTTGATGCGCCTATTTTCTCGATGGCGCGACATGTAGACTGTAATCACCCTTTCGGCGATTGTTGTGACTGTCTGCTCCTCGTCTCTCTTTGATCCATGCTGTCATTCCCGCCACCTTGTCCAATCAGTACTCAACCCATGCCCCAGGAATCGCGCACAGAGGCTCCTCTTCCACGGAACCATCGCCCTCTTCTTCCCGTTCCACCATCGACCAGAACTCTCCCACCAGGCCATCGGTGTGCTGCGACCACCAGAACTTCCAGTCTTCTGGCCGGGGGCCACCTTTGACACTTATTAACCGCACATCCGGGAGCGGCACCTCATCTTTGTAGTTGGGCCTAAAGATATATTCCCGTTCCCAGTTCCCGCCCATGAACTGTTCCACCACGGTTTCCCAGCCACGTCCACTGATTCCGCTCGTGTTTAGCATGAGTTTAAACCAAGCGTAGATTAGCTGATCAAGGCAGTCGGCGGACACCGGTTGATACTTTTTGTGGTCGTACCAGCATCTCTGTAGCATCGCCTTGCAGTCCAATAGGATCTCTCGAGAGGTATCTCCATAATGCTCTCGCATTTTGTTGGAAATGAGGTCTCTGAAGAGCTCGCAATACGCAGCGAAAACCTCGATTGGCTGCCACCACATGTGCCAGAACTGGTAGTTCATCTCATTGATGACCTCGAGATAAATATCGTAACTTTTTGGCCGCAATGGCTTTGAGGTGTCCAGGATACCACCAAGTAGCTGTCTGGCTTGGTCGATAATCCAAAGGCACGGTTCGAATTGCAACACAGTGTCGACGAGTGCCGCTTTGAACGACTGCTCTCTATCGTCGACAAAGAAAGCCCCCAAATCATTGTCGTCTAATGTCGACTCGATGACGGCTTTATACGCTTGAAGAATTTGCTCCGGTCGGGAACCTGTGCGTGACTCCAGGTAGAAGTCCACAATGGGAGTGCCATACCCAATCGGTTTGGAATACATGCGGCGTTTCCTGTGGTCTCTTTTTTCCGAGGGAGGATGAGGGCCACGGCTCTAGTTAGCGGGCGAACAGATTAGCCGTCAAGCAGGGATCGAGGTGAGTCGCAGGTCTAAAACCTAGGGCGGCTTTTATAATATACCGTCGAATTGCGCAAAATGATTAGTCGACCTGTATCCGCCCCGTGGTTCAACAGGAATGCGAGGACATCCCATTGTCTCTCCATAATCGCTACCTAAGCATTTGATGTCAGCGACCGGAGTCTTGCGATACATACAAGCTTTTTCACTCACCGCAGCCAATGTGACCTCTCTGCACGACCGGGCAGTTGAAAGTAGATCCCGCGGTCCTAGCTCGCGCGTTTGGAACAGTCGGCGGAGTTTTGGAATGTCACCGGCTCTAATCGTGTTTATAATGACCGTGGAAGCCGTCAAGTTATGCGAGCGGTATGTCGTCATGTGATGGAGCCATCCTGTCGTAGAGTGCGTGATGGAACTTTCTATGACGAGGTTACAAATCCACTGTGGGAGCTGGACTTTCAGCCAGAAAGGGTCGTTCTCGGCGTGATACCCACCTCTCGTGGCCCCTGGACAGCGAGGGCACTGGCAGTGACGAGAGGGGAAGTGTACCTCGACACATCCAGTGAGCTGAGCCAGCCCGATTCGGCGGGATGACCCTAAAAGGCGAGGCGACCGCATCCCACCCGGGGACAAACTACACTGTTTAGACGAACGGGTCTCCTTGAGAGTCGCATATGCAGTGGCTTCCTGTCCATTTCCAGCATCAGGAGCTTCCAGCATCCGTCCTTTTCCGGTACCGGGGTGGCCCATTAAAGCTCCTGCGTTAGGTACACGGATCTCAACACGAAGTTGCTGCACCAGTGTCCTTTGGAGGGTGACGGCCAGTTAGTTCGCAATTAATGCCTTTCCGCCTATGGACGCGCGTCGTGCAAAATGCCTTGCAGCAATTGGCAGACACTCACATGATGTACGAGAGCTTGGCTTGCATCAAAAAACCGCTCGCCCGGGCCAGGCGAGCCTCATGCTGAGCCAAGACATCCTTCTTGAGCACAATCTTTAGAGTTGCAAACCGGCGCCGGGCGCTTCCGCGACCCTGGGCCTTCTCGAGCTGCGCGTGAAGCTCCCCCGCCACGCCCTGTAGCTCCTCCAAAACCTTTTGACAGTAGGCCTTGGAAAAGGCGAGAACCGCTGCGGTTTGGGGCGGGATGTCGGCCTGGTCGTCGATGGGGATGGCTAGGCTAAGATCTGCGACATGGAGCTAGATCAAGTCGATGGTGTCGCGCAGCGACGACGGCGCGCCGTCGAATTGCTCGTAGAGTTTCTTGATCTTGATCCCTACATCGACGATCTGGACCGCGAGCCCGCACCCACCGGCGATGATGCTGAATGGATCAGACATGACGTGGAGCAAGCGAGATCAAGCGGTGGCTTGTGGTATTGGAGGCTTCTTGTTCGGGTTGCAATCGCTGAGGGGTACGATGTTGCAGGAATGAGAGGGAGAAAGCGCGGGGAAAGCGACGAAGCCCAAAAGAAAAAGCCAGGGCGAATGGCAGTCATCGTTTGCGGCTGGCGGTATGCGGTCTGCAGGGTAAATGCCTTGGACCATTTGTGGTGGTCAGGCTGTGTGGCTGTACTTTGTATGCCCAGCCGGTATTGATGCGCCCAAGGCGGAATCACACCCCGGAAATATCATTAGGGCACTACATTCGGTGTACAGCGCCGGCATCGGGGCGATTGGTGTCGTTGCACGAGCCGTCGCCATCTGGTCGAGGGGTTTTCCGGCACGACAAAAAGCGCGCTCTCTACTTGCCCTCGTCCTGAGGGCTTTGAGGGCGTGTAGGCGAGGACAAGGTTTAACCCTGCCGTGCTTGGAAGTCTTTGCCGGTAGCTCATATTCCTGATGGAACGGCCCTTGCCGTCAGCTTTCCATCATGGTATAGATGCCGGAGAGTAAAATGGAGGCGAGAGGTAACTAGTGGTGGATTTGTAATCTCGCCGACGGGAAGGGGAGAGATTTGACGGTATAGTCGAGGGCTTCTGGATAGGGATATAAAGCGATCGGAAATCACCCTTTGCCAAGGTCCCGACCTGGGACCCACCCACGGCTGAGGACCCCCCAACCAGTACGGCAATCGCGAGGGGCAACTGTTCGCCGGCTGCAACGGAACAGCGCCACCCTATAAGGCCGTCGCCCGCCCGCCGGGGCATCACCGACAGGGGCCGGACCGCGCCTTCTACGAGGCCATCAGGACCAAGAGCGGCGGCAAGTAGAAAGACGACGCCGGCGCGCTGTGGCATTGCGAGGCACGCGCGCGGTCAACAGCAGGGACTTGGTCTTGTGCCCTCGAGAAGTTTTGTGTCCCTGCACGGCTGTTGCTACTGACATCTGGGCCCGAGGTCTTTGGCACTTTTCTTTGTCTGTCCTTTCTGTGTGAGCTATTGTAGTTTACCGAACTGCCTGGCGGGCGGACCATCAGCCGCACCCCACCCACACGCAAACTCATATTTCAATTATCAGCCTGCCCCTGGGCTATATCATGTCTGCAGCCGCCTAGAGAACGAAGGGCTTGGCCAGTTGCCCTTCGGGGAAAGACGTAGCGTTGTCTTCTATCCCGGCGTCCAGATTTCCCTCCAATGGGGTGAGGTCAATCGGGAGTTGTTTACCCCAGCCCGGCAGTCGTGGATCCACAGCGGCTGCTTGGCATCCAGATGAGCATCTCCCGCCGCTCCAAAGCGGCATCTCCACGATGGCGACATCACCCCCGCCGCAGATCCTCGCCCGATCTTGAGTGCGGGGCGGGAACTAGCAGCCAGCGGCGCCATGCGCGCCCCCCACCAAAAACCGTTCGTCCCCGGAAGAATTATGGCTCGCCGCCCTCCCCCTCCACCACGCAGCTGGGATTGAATATAGATCCTCCTGTAAGACTCGCGCTTGGCTGTGATCAAGTGTTCGCCGTGGCGCGTTTGAAACATGACCGGCCCACGTCTTCGATTCTCAGCACGCCCGGCGGGAGGGGATGGTATCCATCCATCTCCAGGATGGGTTGACGCGACCACGACAGTCGACATTCCGCCAAGTTCTAAAATGTATAAAAGGAAGGCCATGGCTAGCATTCTGTGGCTGTAATGCTTACCTATGCCACAAGCCCTCACCGCATCCGACCCCAGACAAGCCCACCTCGCCACCACCACTTCCTAGACCACCAAAATGCGCTTCGCCAGCATCGCCCTCCTCCTCGGCCTCGCGGTCGCCTCCCCGGTGCCCGAGGAGCACGAGCTCGCGCGCCGGCAGGCGTCGCAGGCGTGCAACCTGGGCTTCTGCACGCAAAACGGCGGCACGACGGGCGGCGCGGGCGGGTCGACGGTGACGGTGCGGACGCTGTCGCAGCTGCAGGAGGCGGCGGGGCGGTCCGGCCCCCTGACCGTCATCGTGTCGGGCTCCATCTCGGGCTCGGCCAAGGTGCGCGTGGCGGCCGACACGACCATCTACGGCGAGCGCGGCAGCTCCCTCAACGGCGTCGGCCTGTACGTGCGCCGCGTCAAGAACGTCATCATCCGCAACATGAAGATCTCGGGCGTCAAGGCCTCCAACGGCGACGCCATCGGCATCGACGCCTCCACCAACGTTTGGGTTGACCACTGCGACCTGCGCGGGGACCTCAACGGTGGCAAGGACGACCTCGACGGGCTGCTGGACGTGTCCCACGGCGGAGACTTTGTCACCGTGTCGTACACGTACTTCCACGATTCGGTAAGTTTGTAGTACAGGTGTCCAACAAAACCATCATCGACAAGACTCACCCGCTAACGCGCACCCCCTTTCCCACCCGCAGTGGAAAGCCTCGCTCGTCGGCCACAGCGACAGCAACGCCAGCGAGGACCGCGGCAAGCTCCGCGTGACGTACGCGCACAACCACTGGAAGGACGTCAACGCGCGCACGCCGCTCGTGCGCTTCGGCACCGTCCACGTCGTCAACAGCTACTACGAGGGCCTCAAGTCGTCGGGCATCAACACCCGCATGGGCGCCCAGGTCCTGGTCCAGAGCACGGCCTTTTCCAACAGCAACAGCAAGGCCATCTTCTTCGCCGACTCGAGCCAGACCGGCTACGCCGTCGCCGAGGACGTGTCGCTCGGCGGGTCGCAGAACACGGCCCCGAGGGGCTCGCTCACGTCCTCGTCGCTGCCGTACCGCATCTCGGGCATCGGCTCCGGCAGCGTCGCGGGCACTGTGCCCGGCCAGGCTGGCCAGCGGCTGTAAATTTCTTGTCGGCGAGACCTAACCATGACCGGTATTCGGTGGATTCTGCACGATTTCGACCGCTTCGACTTTGCGGTGGCTATCTTTTGGTGTGAATATTTCTCTCTCCTTCTTGCGTCCATATTGCCTTTTGTATATACTTCTCTCAACCCTCCTTGCAGCCTCCCAGGATACAAGTATTACATACCTTGGTAGATAGGTACCCTTTTAAGCCGATACTGTTTCGTCCTTCTTCTTCAACCGTGGGAACATGAGCCATGAGACGACAACCAATGCCAGTAGCCCCAGCACAATTGGATGGAGAACTTCTACACCCTTCTGCCCAGCGGCAGCACCAATAATCTGCATGCTCCCGTGTCAGCTGCGACAGCCTCCCAGATGTGGGAGAACAGGATGTAAGATTTGGGTTTGCTCACAAAAGGAAACACTGTCCCGCCGGATCCGCCCATGGCCATGCCGAAGCCGAGGGCGCTGACGTGGAGCTTCTTGGGCAGAAGCTTGGTGGCCATTATAACGGCGCCGGGAAACATGGGTCCTAGGAAAAAGCCGAGCAGAGCGACGGCGACGGCCGAGACGACAAAGTTGGGCACGAGCCAAAACACCAGCTCCAGGGCGACGCACGCGACCAAGTAGAGCGAGATACAGAGGCGCTCGCCGAACCGGTCCGTCACGAAGCCCAGCAGGGCGCGGCCCAGCGCCATGCCCGCCCAGAAGCCCGAGCCGGATATTCCCGCGTCGTACGGCGAGGCATTTCGGACGCGGAGCATGAAGGTGACGATCCAGCCGCCGAGGCCGACTACAAAAGGGTCAGCAACCAATTGGCACAGGAGTGGCTGCTTATTGGCCGAAAGAACAAGCCAAAATGGAACGGTCGCGTACCTTCGACACCCATGTAGGAGAAAAAGAAGAGGCAGCAAAGCCAAGTGACCTTGGACCGGAGAGCCTCGCGCGTACCAGCGCCCTTGGACTCAGTGCCGTGCTCGTTCTCATGCGAGGCGCGGTAAACGGCCCCAGTCTTTTTCCAGAAGAGGACGGTCAGGCCGACCAGCTCGAGGACACAGATGCCGACCTAGAAGAAAAAAGCATTCAGTACTCATCAGTGAACCCAGGCTATGTGCTCACCCCCAAGGGGAAATTCCGACGCAGTCATACCATTAAATAATAGTAAGTATACCAGGGCAGATTATAAGTGACAATCATCGACGTGGCAATCAGGGGCGCAAACAATGCCCCGAGCCTATCAAGCAAGCAACACCCATCGTCAGCAGTCTCCTTCGGCACATGACCGCGGCGGCGAACTCACGAGTACATGGAGTGCAGGATGCCCTGCAGGGCGTTTGCGTTCTGCATGACGCCGAGCCAGGCGCAGAAGCAGGCGTCGAGCAGGCCGTTGCCGAAGCCCGAGATCATATTGGCGACGACCAGGACCGGGTACGGCGGGTGCGCGGCCAGCACGGCGTAGGTGACGATGTGGCACAGCGGCGCCATGACGGCGACGCCGCGCTGGCCGAGCACCATGTGAATGCGCGCGTTGGTGAAGGACGCGAGCGAGTAGCCGACAAATGGCGTCAGGAAGATGAGCGACACGGTGGTATAGGACAGGTCGTAGTAGCGCTCGAGCTGTGGGGGTGTTGTCTGTGCGTGAGCAGGTCGACCTAGGGATTTGTAACCCTATCAGATGGGAGGGGTAAATGGCGTACGTAGGGGAGCAGGGCCCCGACCACGCCGTCGTTGAGGCCAGCGATGGCAAAAGACAGAAACACGAATGCCAGGCGCCCCATGTTGCCCCGGGGCATATTCCATTTCTCGGCGGCCGGTTCGGTGTTGGCCGGGGTTGCTGGCGCTGACCCGACCCCGCATTCAGCCTCGGTCGCCACTGGCGATTCTTGCTTCCCCGTACCGGTCGCATCCGGCTCCTTTTTCTCGTCGTCTCGCGGCGATGCTCGGCCCTGGGCAGCCGTGTTGTCCTGCAGTGCGCTCATGTGGCTACCCTTGCTGAGACGCCGGCTGAGCTTCTCATCGTCGACGGGCTGCGCCTCGACGACATGGACCTTGGGGCTGGGGGGTCGCTCTGACTCGGGCATGGCCGCTTTTGTCAGGTCATTCGTCTGGAAACGTTTGTTTTGCCTGACACTGCCCGGCGCTGGCGCAAAATGACCGAGACAATCCGCTATGTGACAGCGCTTTTTTTTTTTGCTATAAAATGCTGAAGCGGTGGACAGTCAAAGGACTGGGAAGGTTCACTTTTGACTTGGGCGATGACCGAACGATCCACTTCATTGCTACCAAATCTTGATTGGCGGCGACGGGCCATGCCCGAATATTTGCCAACCATGCGCAATGCCCAGATCGGACTTGCCACATTCGGCCGTGCCGCCAGCAGGTAAGGCTAGGCATGGCCAAAAGGTAGGTACCTACCCACCTATGTACTAGGTAGGTAGGTAAATACTAGCTTCTAATAAGCTTAGCTTCTAATGCCCGTAGCGAGGTGTTCCAGGTGGGAGCGCTCTGGAGAAGAATTAGTGGCTACCATTTGCTGTCGTCAAACGAAGCCGGTGAGGGCAAAGTGAGGCAACTGTGGTTGTTGGTTCGAGGACTGGTCATGCCTTGGGCCACCGGCCCATTTTCCGGCCACCCACAAGGCAGCGAGGCAGACTACACGCAAGCCACCCTCCTACCAGCATTTCCCCACGTGTGAAGAATTCGCTGGCTCGACCGATGCGCGCCCTACTTCTTCCCGCCGCTTCCTCCACCTATAAACACAACACGCAGCGACACATTCGACCCATGACTACGGGCCAGACAACCCCAGCTTTTCTTTTTTACCCCCCAACCCAGGCCTGGTCTTTTATTCCTTGGCCGCTTCTTCGCCGCAGGCCGTACTTCCCAGCCTGCAGCCCAATAGAAGGTCGGTCGCACCAAGCGCGCCCGGCCAGCAATGCCGTCCCCTCAAAAGCCCCGAGGGGAACGGAGCCTCGGAGGTCTCATCTTATGGCTCCCTGCGTACAACAAAATCAAGAGCGAGGAGCGTCCTACGAGTTATGACGGTGCACAGCTCTCCAGGGCGGCGCATAACCACCCGGTTGTCGTCCTGTCCTCAAAGCAGGACCAAGACGGAGTCGTGGTGGTGCTCCTGGTATGTTGGAGACTTTACCGAGCGATATCATCCACCTCGTCTTTGCTTCTCTCTCCCCTTTATGGCATGATTTCTTTTATGTAGCCCGAAAATTTGCCCTTTTTCCTGGGCCGGTACTGACGAGAATTTCCAGATGACCACTTTCGGTGGGAAAACTTTGCAAGAGTACGCCGGCGAGAGAAGCTCGATATCACATCGCGAAAAATTAGCTTCGAAACATATTCCTATACATCCATCGCCCACCCACGGGCCCCATCATATCACACTTCAAGCATGTGGAGGGTCCGACAGGCTAGCACGGAACAGTTACGTCATCACCCAACCGCTGGTGAGAGTCAAGTTCACCGTGCTGGTGGAGTACGGCGACGTAATCGGAGGCACATGGGCCAAGAGGTTGGACACCAGCTCTCACCACCGGCTACTGAGGCACGCCCAGTTTATGGAGCCTGTGGCAGGCATGCAGGCTGTCCAAAGGTCTCTTGGCACTGCATCGTCCACTGGGACAAGGGGAGTCCGTCGGGAGGAGGAGGCTATCACACTGGGCCCTCCTGTGGCTTGGAATCCTCTCGCCAAGGCTGCAGTGGTAAAGGCGGTGGGCAGAGTTGCCCCCATCCAGCAGAGCTTCGAGTTCAGAGTCGAGAATGGCTCCTCCTCCAACCTCTTCAGCCCAAGCCGCCCTCGCCAGCCCGAGGCCCCTCGCAACCACAGCGGGCCCATCCACAGCGATCGCCTTCTTATCTCGGCTGCGGCCAGACAGGCACCCCTCAATTTCGGACACCATCACCACTACGGCAGCATCGCCCCGCAGAGTTCGGAGCGGAGCCCGACAGCCTTACCCTCTAGTTGGGTCACTGTTGATATACCTGCCGCCCCCCTGGTCCCCGCCAGGAGGTCCACGCCATCTGTGCAGGTCGAGCGATATCCAACCACCACATTGCTGCCAACCTACTCACACCCCCCACGCAGCCATCACCCCGACACCCAAGACCCGCGTTGCAATGCTATTTCAGTGGTGCTGCTCGTTGCAGTGTTGGTTCTGGTTACATACGCTAATTTCCCTGACTCCTAAGCCGCTGTATCAACAACACAGAGCTGTACTGTTAGCCTACCAACTCGTCTGCATGTTATTTCAACCTTTGTATAAGCAAAGGACCTCCTTCCTTCTTATAATTAGTTGTT
Organism: Gaeumannomyces tritici R3-111a-1; assembly: GCF_000145635.1. Taxonomy (NCBI): domain Eukaryota; kingdom Fungi; phylum Ascomycota; class Sordariomycetes; order Magnaporthales; family Magnaporthaceae; genus Gaeumannomyces; species Gaeumannomyces tritici. Next base: position 565,313 of record NW_008804548.1, on the reverse strand, counting down.
GCCAGTTGTTTTTAAATAAAGTTCCTTCGGAGCCGTTACTTGAAAATTTTCACGTAAATGAACGCAACTGCATACAAAATGAAGTAAAAGGTAATATAGTTTAATGTACAGCTGTCACAAAAGAGGCTATCACCCAGGGCCGGCACGCTGTTCTAGGCCTTGGCACGGAAGATCTGCACGGGTGTTATGCCCAGGTTGTGGGGATTCTCGGGGCGCACTTGGATCGCCGACTGCTTGTGGGCCTCCTTGGTCGGCGCTAGGAACAGCAGCTTCACCGCCGGGTCGGCCTCCTTCGCCGACTGATCATTGAGTGTGATCGGAGTGATTGCTGATGCCCCAAGCATGTTCGGAGAGTGGGCCGACGGGCAAGCGTGTGAAACGAGCTCTAGGCCCGCAGCCTTGCGGAAATTGATGTCGGTCTTGAGGCGGCTGATGACCATGGCCACCTCTTCCTCCTCGTCGTCGCCCTGGGTTTCGGCGACCACGTTGTTTATGGCAGCTTGCAGGCGCTGCCGCTTGTTCGCCGAGGCAAGCGGAGTCTCCTCGTATGCGGCACGCTTGCCGCCACTCCGAGAGCCGGTGGGGGCAATGCTGATGGCCTTCTGCTTGGCCGGCGTGCCCAGGGTGTCTCGCTTGCCTGCCATTGTGGACGCGCACTCTGAGTCCGACTCTGGGTCTGAGTAATATGCGAGCGCGTCTTCGTCCTCGTCGGGGGCTTCTGGTACCGGCTCGGGCTTAGTGATTGACGGCTCGTATGGTGAATGTATTCGTATCTTACCCGGTACCTACCTTAATCACCAGGCTGTGTCTACCACACCAGTCAGGCTGTGTTTACCATACCAGCCAGGTTGTGCTTACCAGGCCAGCCTTGCCTATTACCTGGGCCTAACAACGGGCACCCGGTGCTGCGCCAGGCGGATGCTTACCGGGCACCCGCCGGCATCAACAGGGGTGCGGTAGTGGGTACCGCGCCTGCAAGAGAGGGATATCACGGTAGGTAAAAGGGCGCGAGGGCCCAGGCCGCGTGCCACCCCTTTCTTCCTTCTCTTTAGAAATCTAGATAAGCCTACAATAGATCCTATCTTGCACCGTTAGTCCGCCATACGTCTTAATGTATTTCACCTGTATATGGCCAGCCATTTTGAGGCCGCCGTTGCCACGAGGAGACTCTCTCCAGACGCTTCCCGTGGCGCTCCACAAACTTCCTCCATTATCACCACCGCTTCGCGAGTTCGCCCCTGCCCCTGTAGAGTTCGTGCAAGTTCATGCATAACTTCCAGCGTCATCACCTCCTTCTCCCCACACGTCCTTTTCACCTGTTCAAGAATCTGCAGTTGCAAGGTTTCTGCTTTTTCCCACAGCTCCTGGTGTTGATAAGCCCACGAAAGGCGCACAAGGGTTTCCAATGTGTGGGGGTGCTCTTCCCCTAACACTTTGGCTTGCTTTTCTGCAGTTTGAGCAAGCGATAGCTCCGCCTCCTTGTATCGCCTCTCGAGCAGTAGCCCAACACCAAGATCAAACATGGATGTAAATGTGGCTCGGTGCTCCTCACCCAGAGTCCTTCGATTCCCTTCCAATACCTGAACACCTAGTGCATTTGCCTCCTTGTGCTCACCCAGCGAGCGCATCGCGCGACAGTCGTTTCTTGGCGATCAAGGTAAGCTCATGATCTTCCCCGAACAACTTTTTTGCTCTCTTCAACGCTTCGTTTCCCAACGCCTTCGCTTCCACCAGTCGCCCCTGGCTCCTTTTTGTTTCGGAAAGGTTGCCCATTGTCTCCACAGTAAAGCTGTTATCCCTGCCGAGCAAGACTTCTGCTGCTATGAGCAAATCTTTCCACAGTTCTGCAGCTTTGGAAAGCTTGTCCTGCAAGTGATATGCCATCCCCAGCCTCTGCATTACCTTCATCGTTTCTAAATGCTCTTTTCCCCACAATCTTTCGCGGATTTGGAGTGACTCTTCCAGAAAACTCTGGGCAATCTCGCCGCGATATTCTTGCAGCCTCAGCCCAGCAATATTGTAGAGGAGGAGTGCCCTTGCGGTCCCCGATTCCTCGGTCTCTTGGATCTGCGGCTTGAGCACTGCAGAGGCGTGCGGGGCAAGGCAGAGACATTCATCTTTGTTCTCAAACTGCATGCCGTCGGGATAGCTTTGACTGGCCACGACAAGAGCATGCGTTGCGAACTCGGATGCGATGCCCTCGTTCTCCAGCCACATTCGCGTGGCCAGTTGTACGAGGCGGTGCATATCCACAGTGCCATCGTTGTTCTCGCTCACGAGAGAGAATGCTTTCAGCACGCTGAGCGAAGGCTCGAGGGCACTCTCCACGGCGACGAGAGGCTGGGTCGTCCGTCCATGGCGGTCGCCTTCGGAGTGCTCCGCTTCCAAGCTGGCCTTGAGCTGAACAGGGCTAGTTCTAGATGCGAAAACCGAGCGTAAGGCCATAAACGCCTTGGCTGCTCGGCGCGACCGGGAGCCGGCTTTCCGGTCCAAGTTTTGCTGCTGTTTCCCCTCGTGGTTGCTGCGGCTTGACTGCTATTGCACATCATTGTCGTAGTTCGTATGTTCGTCCGCGACGCCGCCGAGCTCTTGTCTCTGTTGCTCCTCATACATAGATAACAGCTGCCTTGGGATTGCCTGTCGATCGAAGAAGCTCATAAGGGACAGCAATTTGCTGGCAAAGGGATTCTGCTTCTGAATCTGCCTGAAGGTGAGGATCCAGGTTTTCATGACCGCCCGAGGGGTTTCCGACTCCCTGTCAATGGCTTCGAATTCTTTGCTGAGGATGTCAACGAGGCTGTCGTCACTCTCGTCGAGTATGGCGATATACTGCCTGACAGAGCTAGTCTGCGCATTCATGTAGGCGGCTGCTTGGACCAGCGGCCAGGGGCAGGCCACCAAGTCGGAACGAGAGCGTCGAGAGATCTGCGGGGTCGAGGCTTCCGTTGTCGAGCTTCGACTTGAGGAGCTCCAGCGAGTTCTGAGCCTCCATAGCCTCCACCTCAATCGACCTCTTTCCCCCTAGGAGCATGCTCCCGGCCTCCTTGTTCCTGGTGGTAATAGGACGGAGCCGTTGGAGCAGACCGGGATGTACATCCCGACCCCTCCACCCGACTCACGGAATAACACCTGCGCATCGTCTGCGTTGTCAACGACCATAAGCCACCGGCCGGCTTTCTCGCTCGCGAGCCAGTCCTTGACCAAAGACAGCGCGTTGCCGGAGTCTTCGGGGCCGTCGCGCCTTGAGATCTTGCATTGCTGAGCAATGTCTAGGTATGACTTGCGAAACCGTTCGGCGGTGCCGTCGTGGGCCCAGAAGATCCCCACGTCTGGGAGGGCGGCTCGGAGTTGGAATAGGTATGCAACGGCGATTTGCGTTTTCCTGGTGGTGTCGCGTAAGCATCACACAACCGTCACCTGGAAACAAAGGGGAAATGGGCTCAAAGACCTACCCGACGCCGCCTAGGCCGTGGATGCATGCTCTTAGATGGGCGTGGTTCTTCTCAGGGGCCTTTCCCGCATGCCCGAGCTTGGCTGCCAGTTCCTTCAGAATGTCCGAACGGCCGATGAAGTCGGGATTCTGGCAGTATGGAACAATGAACGGTGCGGTGACTTCATGGGAACGACCGATCTTCTCTACAAGGTGGGCAAGTACGATTTATTAGCAACAGGGAGCTAGGTATTCAGCTACAACATGCCTAAGCCTGGGCGGTAAATATCTGAATACATGGAAACTCGAGATTTGAAGACTAACCAGACTCTTCTTTTGCGCGCAGCTCACCCGCCGGGATCGTGCAGAGGAGCTGGCGAGCAAAGGCGGCGGCGTGACCCGCCGCACACTGCTTCCACTCGTCGTTTTTGTGCGAGTCTGCATAGTTGGATATCCCGCGAATGATCAAGCACTTCCTGTTGATCTCCACGCCGGCTGCCACCATGTCGACACACCGCGCAAAGCCGTCGCAAAGCTCGCGGATCCTTTCCCTCTCCTCCCCGTCTCGAATCACTTGATCTCCTATAGCAACCATTCCTCTGTGGAACACAAGCGTCTCCCGATCCTCGTCTTGACGTGGGGGACGCTTGACTAGCTCGAGCCCGTGACATTTATCGCAGTCACCCCAGTCCCCCTGGTGGTGATTATCGGATTTGAACAGCTTGTCGGAGTCGGGCGGAGGCAGTCGGAATTTGTGGCCATGCCTTTTGTTATCTCGTAGTCGTTTGAGCTGCTCCGAAAGCCGTGCTCGCACCTCCTCAGGGTCGAACTCGTAGTCTGAGATAAGTACGTCCAGCCCACTCAAAGCCCGACGATCAGGATATTCCATCCGGCCCTTATCGAGGACCTCTCGACCTCCTGGCTTGAACCTTCCATACGCATAATAGATAGAAGGGGGATTCCCAGAAAGCGGATATCCGACGACAACATCTCCGAGGTGAATGTCTTGCAGGGGGTTGGCATGGGGCGGACTTGATGGAATACCGCCTCCGATCCCGACAAGCAAGGTGATGCGAATTGCGGGGAAGGTCCGGAAAAGCTGGCTTGCGAGATGGCCAGAGTTGACATTGCCTTTCTTGGAATCGAGGAGAGTGGCTAGAACGACGTTGTGGCGGTTGATCTCCCCGAAAAGATAAGTGTATTCGTTGTATTCTGTGTCGTAGCCCGGTGCGAGGTGATCGACATCAAGCATCAAGCGCGCGGGGAGGAGTTCGATATCCCGGACAGCACAAATCCATGCGACGTGGTAGTCTTGCACAGTCAGTCGCTTCCGATCCTGCGCGGCCATCTCGACATGGTGCACGAACGGGAATTCGGGCTCCGGCAACGAGATTGATGGAACAATGCTACGGTATGCGATAAAAAGACGGAGGGGCTAGGAGAAAGGCAAGAAGCACGACAATGAGCAACGGAGGGAGAAAAGAGTGAACGGCGTAAAGTAGGAAAGGCTGGGCAAGTTCAGTCGCAGATTTGAAGGCATCCATGGATATGGTGGGGCAGGGCCTGGTGCTGGCTGCCTGCGCAGGCATATGGGTCCACAAGGGCCCCCTGGGGGACTTGGCGGAGGCTGGCGGTTGCATGCGTCTGTCCGCAGGCTGCATGCTCCGGTGCCCGACTGCAGTTCTTGTGGCAGTGCGCGTGGAGGAGGCAGCGCGAGGCGTATTTGAAGTGCCTGGGAAAAGTGAGCGCAATGTGGCGAGTCTGGGGCCTTGCCATTCAGGGCCTGCATAATCGGATAAAGCCCAAAAGCGCCCAAGAAACGAGGGGAGCTGACAACCGGGCTATCTCCATCGTCGCCTGCCCGCCATCAGGTCAACCTTCCAATTAGCAAATGTCAGAAGGACCCGGCAGCCCAGGCTCTGGAGCACAGTCGAACCGGGCCGGGCTTTTTCGCAAGATTTGGCCCGTCGCAACCAACGACAGCAACCTAACGCTGCACGGCTTCCGGCGGTTCAAGACCTCTCACCTTTTGAACCTGCGCTTCCTAGAGGAGGAAATTGCCGAGCTAGATCATCGCCTCTACCAGGCAGGCCTTTCCCTGCAGATCGAGCCTTCAGTCACGGATAGGCTGGGACTCAAGCACTGCAAGCGAGACGCCCAAGTGCCAGATCCCGCCGAGGTGATCAGCCAAGAGACGGTGGAGGCTCTGCGGAATCTTTTGAAGCAATATGGCGAGTCCTCTTCCTGATGCCATCCCGCTGTTAGATCTGGCTTCTAACCCGTCGCCTGCGGGGGGAACAGACGATGCGCTCATTGCGTTCAACCAGATCATGTCCATGGAAACCTTTTCGCTCATCGACGACGAAAAGCAGGCCAGCCTCAGGACGGATCTGACGCTGAAGGAGGTCTACAAAACCAGGCTTCTCAGGGCAGATCTCCCGCCACGGTCCCGTACGGACCCGTTCCAGAGGCAGTTCCACAAGATCCTTCGGGCGTTCCGCTACCGACAGATATCCGGGCGCGCTGAGCGAAACCCGGAGGGTCGAGAGCCGCTCGGCCACCCAGGCGGCACCTGGGGCCAGCAGAACACGGCTCTCATCGCTGGTGTTCTGGGACGCGTGGCAACGACCGTGGTCGTGGCCGTCTTTCTCGTGGCTCCAATGGTCGCGTTGGTGTTGGTGGAGGATCGGGTGAGGCAACTGGTCATAAGCTGCGTCTTTATCCTGGCCTTTTCCTTTTTGGTGGCCCTGACGCTGCAGATCTCCAACTTTGAGATGATGGCGATATCTGCGGCCTACGCGGCCGTGCTCTCCACATTCATGTCTTGAACCTGTTGTATTCAGCCAGCAGCAGCGCTCTCACATGGAGTGGCCTCGCTGGCGCTTGGGCATGAACCCTGAGTGGCAGGGCGGCACAGCGGCCAGGCTTGACCTGCGCTGTGGGCGGGGGATATGTGGCTGCATGCGATGGGACACTCGTGCAGCACACTGTAGCCGGGCAAATGTGGCGACGGCCAATGTTTGATGTCACGCAGTCGAACCAATCCAGTGCGCTGCCAAAAGTAAATCCACTGTGCTTTACTCTGTACCAACACTGTTCTTTATGCTGTGTAACATCTGATTGGGCACAGCTCGAGGTTGCCTTGTGTCGGGCGCGGAACGGAAGAAGAAAAAGGAAGAAAAAGAAGGAGTAGTAGAAAATGGAGCCATACCCCGGCCAATGCTTTTACACAAACGGGCAAGGGCTTGGGGGGTTAAGCCGGGCGTATCTCTCGCATCTGTCCAAATATAACATCAAAACGGCGGGTTGCCTTTGCTCAAGCAGTCGAAATGAATCATTGTAGACGAGGGGTCGTCGAGCAATCGTGCCATCCGACATTGTTCTTTTTCCACGCCCACCAGCTTTCCAACATCAGCTACTCCATCACCCGTATGTACAAGCGCCAACCGCACACTCGCTCATCATTTCCCGCCACATCACCTCCTACTCCTTGGCCTGGAACTGGTTGAAAAAGTCCCAAGAGTACTTGGGGGCAAACGCCACGTTGGACCCCTGGTCCGACTGCGAGGGGTTGTGGTCCCCGTTGTGGATGACCCAGGTGACGGGGTACCCCTCCTTGCAGTTCTTGTACTCGACCTTGACGTGCTTCCCGCCGTTGGGCTGCGGCTCGCTGATGGCGGTGCAGCCGTTGTTGCGCACGAAGCGGTCGCGCATGGCGCGCCCGCCCTGCACGTTGAGCACCGAGTCGCTGGTGCCGTGCTGGCCGTAGTAGGCCACGGGCTCGGTCCCGCCCTGGCACCCGGACAGCTGGCTGCCCGACAGCGGCGCGATGGCGCGCACGTCCTTTGGCCGCGCGCACGCCCACGCGAACGAGATGCCGCCGCCGTAGCTGAAGCCCGTGGCGAACCGGAGGCTGGTCTCGATGCAGAGGTCGGCCTCGACGGCCTTGACGATGTTCTCGACAAAGGTGATGTCCTGGCCCCCCTGGTTGGCCCAGCCGTTGCTGATGCCGTTTGGCGACACAAAGATGGCGCTGTTGTTGGACAGCGGCGGCAGGCCGTAGTAGGCGATGGTGCCGCCGCCGCCGTTGGCCACCTGCTGGGCCGTGCCGCCGAGCGCGTGGAAGGTGAAGACGAGCTTGTGCGCCTTGTTGCGGTCGTAGTTGTCGGGTAGCTTGACGATGTACTGCCGCCCGCTGATGGTGGCCGTCGCGCCGTTGCGGATCGTCGGCGTCTTGCCGCAGCCCGCCGACCGCGCCGCGCTGGCGGTGCCGACGAGGAGGATGATGGCTGCTGCCGCGAGGGCGAGGAGGCGGAGTTGGTGCAGCATTTTGGAGGTCTTGGGCTTGAGTCGTCCAAGATGTTTGTTGCGATGGAGGATGAATCCGTCGCTATTCCCAGTTGGGGCAGATGGAAAGAGGTCACTTTACTTTATATCTTCCTCCGTACCGGCTCCGTCGTCGTCATCAACCCCTTTTCTGGGGTTTCTATTCTTGTTTCCTCGCCCACGATACGTATCCTTCCCAACCTGATCCCGGACACATCTCCAATGCCAAGGACAGGCGCCGGCCTGAGATAATTAAAACTTTTCACCCAGTGTTGATGAACTATGCTTGGCGCGTATTGTTCCATATTCGAAGTTGCTAGCACGTAACAGAGCTCATATGCGCGCGACTTGGCTCCAGAGCCCGTGATGATCTCCAGACTGTGGCGCCGCGGCGTCGCGACTTTAACCGGAGCCCCAGATTCGAAAGACCCATGCTCTCCCCGCAGATCTACACGCGGCAGATCGGCAGAGCCTCGTTTGCAAACAAGACCCATAAACGATCAGGGCTTGGGGCTCCGGGGAGGCAGCAGCCAAGATCCATAGCACAAGGCAAATATCGGCGAGGCCAGTGATAGTAGACGGCGCCAACAGACCCGTCGGTAGATGTCTCCCATCATCAATCGCAGACCAAGAAAACCCCGTGTCGTCCCACGTGGGCACAGCCGGGCAGTATAGGCTATTTTGCCAGCCGGCAACCGCTCCTGAGGCTGTGCGACGAATAGCAGGACTGTGGGTTGCGTGGTTTTCCAGAATCCAATCGTTCGAGGCCGGCAGATCCACGCTAGATTTCTAGAAGCTCTCGATCGTAAAGCCCATATGCAGAAGATGGCGTGTAGTGTTCAACCGAGTCACCTCAAAGCTCACATACATTCTCATGGTGACCTCCTGGACGCGGCATCACCAAGGGCAGACCACTCTTTGCCATCCGATCGCACCTCGCCAATGTGCCGCCCTCCCGGCCGAGCGCCAAATAAGCAGCATGTGGCAACGAGATCGCAAAAGCTCTGACGGCCTGGATCAGGCCTTCCCGCGTCGGATCAACTCCAGTCCCCCGCCGGGTACCTGAACAGCCCTCGCGGCTAAAATGGGGTGCAGCACAAACACACGAGCCGCTCCAGCCAGACGCCTCTGTGCCTTGATCCCCGCACGCTTCCCCGCGGCCAGCAGGTGCAATGTAATTGGAGCCGACTCTCGCGTAGGTGCTAGGGGCGATCGGCTCGAGGGAGGCGAAACGGCACCACTGTCAGGCAGAAAGAATATTGCCTGCGGCTGGAGCGGGGAGCGAGTTGGTGCTTTATAAAAATCTTCGCGGGTCACTCCTTCAGCGGTGGCATCCGGGAGTGCCAGGGCAGCCTGCTCACCCTGGCCCCCCTGAACCGCGCGAACTTTGAAGCCATTGGAGCTGTCCCGGACCCAGCCAAGAGACACCCCAGTCAGGATGCGCCTCCTCCCAGCCCTGTGCTACGCCGCCTCGGCCTCCACGGCGGCGGCGGCGGCCTGCACGCCGCGGCCGTGGAGCACATTTGCGCACCACACCATCTTCAAGGCGCCCGCGAAGACGCGGCTTGTGTACCCGCGGCAGGCGGAGCTGTCGGACGGGCGGCTGATCGTGACGGCCAGCTTCTTCGGCGGGCCGTCGCCGGCCTACTTCCCCGTCTTCGAGAGCACCGACGGCGGCGCCACGTGGGCCTACATCTCCAACATCACGGACCAGGTCAACGGTTGGGGCATGCCTGCGCAGCCGGCGCTGCTGGAGCTGACCGAGAAGATCGGCGACTATGACGTGGGAACCGTCCTGGCCTCGGGCAACAGCTGGAGCAACAATGGCACGCGCATCGACGTCTACGCCAGCAGGGACAAGGCGCGCACGTGGGAGTTTGTCAGCCGCGTGACCGAGGGCGGCAGGCCCAACACCACCAACGGCGCCACCCCGGTCTGGGAGCCGTACCTGATGTGAGCAAGCCATTTTTTTAACGATGGTGTGACGGACAGCAAAAAAAAAAAAAAAAAAAATAGAGGGGAACAGAAGCTTACTCTCTCCCTTTACACAGGCTCTACGACCACAAGATCGGCGCATTCTACTCGGACCAACGCGACCCCAAGCACGGGCAGAAGCTGGCGCACCAGACGTCCACGGACCTCAAGACCTGGGGCCCCGTGGTCAACGACGTGGCGTGGCCCGAGTACATGGCGCGGCCGGGCATGACGGTGATCGCGTACGTGCCGCCCATCAAGAAGTACATACTGGTGTACGAGTACCCGATCGGCAACCAGTCGTCGCACGGCTCCCACTACCCGGTGCACTACCGGCTCGCCGACTCCCCGCTGCTCTTCGACGGCGGCGACGACTACCCCATCGTCATCGACGGCAACTTTGCGCCCAACGCGTCGCCGTACGTGGTCTGGACGCCCGAGGGCGGGCCCAACGGGACCATCATCGTGTCCGACGCCGACTACGACGACCTGTACACCAACACGGCCGGCGGCGACCCGGACAGGTGGGTGCGCAACGGGACGCCGCAGCCGGGCGCCTACAGCCGCTCGCTGCACGTCTTCAACGGCCGGCCCGACCGCCTGGCCATCATCGGGGGCGACACCTTTGACGGCGCCGTTCCGGACCTGACGCTGAGTGTTGTCAGCGTCAAGGCGCTGCTCGCCAACAAGACGGACACGCCCCACATCGCGGGGAAGTAAAGATGGAGGAAGCAGCGGGTGTGAGACGGGGTGCTATTTTGGCAGAGAGAGGAGGGTGGTAGAAGAATGTTTAGCAAAGGAGACCGGATGCTTCCACGCCATCTTATGCAACACCCAAAACCTCATTGTGTGCAGGCACGCGTCTCGTTGGCATCGCTCTCTGGGGTTTTGAAAGCCGGTGGTCGAAGAGAAGGGTATCTAGCTAGACTCAAAAGGAAATAAAAGACAAAAGGGCAAGTCTGCCAAAGCCGTTGATAGAGTATTCCGTTCCTGGTATTATCCTGGCCTGCATCATCCAGGCAACCACGCCGCCCACGTGTTCCGTATATAAGCCTCCCTGTTGGGCAGTAAAGTCTGTTCATTAGTATGTTTTTGTTCCTTTTTTTTTGTTCCATTTCCCCTCCCTCAATCCTGCCTCACCCCCGCTTCTATCACCGTCCGCGACCCGTACATGGACGACGGCCGGGTGAGCTCGAGCTCGTCCGACTGAAGCTGCGACTTTTGCCGGGGGTACGACCGACTCTGGCGGCGGTTCCCGGACTTGTCGCCGCTGCCGACGCCGCCCGAAGTAGTCCAGTGGGCGGCCGCCTTGAGCCAGGCGGGCGCATAGCGCGACGCGAGCGGGCGCATGGACGCCATGCAGTTGGTGATGATGTAGGTGCTCGTCTCGATGATGGACCAGCCAACGAGCTCGACCGACGCGACTGGACAGGAGATGGGTTAGCGGATGGTCCATTGGTGGGAGGGAGGGTGGGGAAACTTACGGGTTCGGTCGCCGAATGCAGATGTTTTGAAAAAGGTTGCGGCGCGTAGTATCGAGGCAACCATGCCGCTATTCGAAGAACCACGTCTGCCGTTAGATACGGCACCAAAGAGGTATGTCGGAGTCCAGATCTACAACTTACAAGCTCCCAACCGCAAAAATCAGCACCAGCGCGATCCTCTTGGCGACGGGCAGCTTCAGCTCCCAGACGGTCTGCAACGGCAAGGCGATAACAATGGCGTCCAGGATGATGCCCGGAATGGCCTGGCTGTGAAAGAATGCTTGGACGTCGATGCAGACGCCGCCGGGCAGCGACTTGTCCCACCAAAAGGCGATGGGCCGGCACTGGAAGCAGGCCGTCACAAAAAAGGCCAGCGACGTGGCGACCAGCAGGCCCAGGACGACAAAGGCCAGCGTCCGCATGGGGCCCTTCCAGTTGAGCACGCGCAGGTACAGGAACACGATGGCCATCTTGGGCAGGCACATGGACACAAAGTAGATGAGCTCAAAGGCGAGGATGCACTGCGCCCAGCCGGTCAGCTTGGCCGGCTCGTGCTGCTCGAGGTACTTGACGTGGTGGCCGACGCCGCCGACGCGGGTCATTACTGTTTACGGACAGAAGGGTCTGGTCAGTCTTGTTATGGATCTTCGGCCAGGAAGAGGGCGAGAGAGGACGGGAAGCCAAAAAAAAAAGAAACAAAAAAAAGAAAAGAAAAATCCTACCCAACCCCATAGCACACATGGCCAGGTTCACAACATAGGCGGCCACGAGGAACAGGTCGTCGAGGAACACCACCGACGCGACGGTGAAGTTCTTGGCCCAGAAGCGGAGCGCCATAAACACCGAGGTGAGGACGATGAAGGCGATCGAGATGCCGTCGAGCACGTACCCCTGGCTCTCGGCCAGCCTGTCTGCCGCCGCCCCGACACTCTCCGCCCCTCCCCCTCCGCCCATCAGCGGCAGCATCGTGAACCCTGGGGCCATCTCCCCAGACAGTGGTCGTGCGTGGTGCGTGGTCGATCGGCGGGGGGCTCGTGTGTGAGGAGTGGTTCGATCGGCAGCACGTGACGCGGGCCTTCGTTTTTCGTATGTGAATGGGATGTTGTGGTGTCGACGAACGTGCCAGCGAGAGGGACCTAGCTACCCAGGTAGTTCCCTGCTGTCTATGCGGGAAGGAAAGGCAAGACGCAATACAACGAAAGAAGAAAAAAGCAAACAGAGGTTCGCGATCGACAGGCGGCGGAGCCCATTGCATACATACATAAGCAACGTGGGGAGAAGAGAGGGAGGGAGCAAAAACCCGGTAGCAAAAACAACAACAGGCTACCGGCCCCCCCTGTCGTCTCTATCTTAAATAAAGCCTTGCGAGGAACGAGGCGGCTTGGCAGGACCGCGGTATCTGGCATCTAAGGGCCGACTAGACTGGAAAGCAACGAGGCAGGCTAAGAGAAATGCGCCCCTTATCTAGGGCTAGGAGGTTCCGAGTTCCATACGTCTACCAGGCGATACAAGTTGGGGGGTGTCTACCCGGCCCAGCCTGTTTCGCTTTCTCCTCCTCCCCCCTGTGCCTATCCCCCGAGATCCTCGGCCATGCTTGCGTCAGGGCAGGCCCAATTCCCGGCTTCAGGTTGTTTGTTGGTCATTTCTCTCCACCGCCCCCACCGTCTCTCTCGCTATCCTGGTAGGGGTAGCGTCATGTCGCCATCACTGTCACTTTTCACTGTCGCCATGACAGGTGGCCGTCGCCGAAAGCCTCGCTGACATGCCATGCTGCCCCCCCTCCCTGCGTCTTCTGCGGGAAGGCGACCTTCGTGGTAGCATGTGGAGTTCTGTGTCAGCCCTTAGTGCCTCCACGGGGCTGCAACCTTGACATTTCCCGACTCGCTCGCCAGCCCAAGAGAGAAGGCAGAGAACCAAAGGAATCTCGTTTCGTCCGCCGAGAAAAGCACAACAAGCGAATCTGTAAGGCCGGCCCCATTCCACCACACGGGGCAAGCGGGCCCTCTCGTTTGGCAATGACTCGCGCGCCCGCACCAATGGGCGAGCCATCCAGACGGTCCCAGCCAGCCTGCGGAATTGGTACTATACAGTACCTAAGGGGCCCCGCTCACACGACACGGCGGCGGCCGGGGATGATGCGTCAATAGCGCACCAGCCTAGAACAAATAAGAAGGCGTCGACTGGTCAATTTCAGTGCCAGCTGCGTGGAAGCGAAGGGCCGGAGCCCACTTTTCCGACTCATTCACCATCTCCTTTGCGACTTCGCTACCTTCCTCGAGAAGATTAGCGAACATGGATAGGTAGCCTTGTTGGTCTCAAGTAGGTAACATGACCGCGGAAGAACGAGAAGAGGAGACCAACCGACAATGTCATGGACAATGTCATGTCGCAAGAGAGCGAAAGCAAGAGATGGAGAGAGAGAGAGAGAGAGAGAGAGAGAGAGAGAGAGAGAGAGAGAGAGAGAGAGAGAGAGAGAGAGAGAGAGAGAGAGAGAGAAGAAGAAGAAG